>NW_028276728.1:1982726-2165452 GCF_052056855.1 Sturnus vulgaris | reverse complement strand
AGTGTCCCCCAGGTGCCTTCCTGGACCACCAAACATCCACTTCCAGGACTACAGCTCCCATCATGCTCTGCGGTTCCCATAGAGTGCTATTGCAGCCGTGACTTCATCTCCCATCATGCACCGCGCCCCACCGAGAGACATTGTAGCTGCACCTACAACTCCCATGATGCTCCGCGGCCCTATTGAACCGTGTTATACCTGTGCCTACAACTCCCATCATCCCCCGCGCCCCGGAGAGCCCCATTCGAGCCCCCCAAGTGCCCGCCCGGACCCCAAATGGCCCCAGATTCCCCTCCCTGACCCCCAAGTGCCCCCCTGGACCCCCAAGAGCTTCCCCGGACCCTGGAGTTTCTGTCAGAATCCTTAAGTGACCACCTGGCTACTTGAAGTGTCCTCCAGACCATCAAGTTCTCTCTAAATTCCCTCCCCAGACCCAAAACTTCCTGAAATGTACCCCAGAACATATCTTCATGGGCCCCAAAGTGGCCCTGTTTTATCCTGTCTGTGAAAATGATTAAAAAGATGAGAAAGGGATTAAAATAGGACTAATTGTCATAAACAGGGAGAAATCAATGGCCAATAGTGAGAAATTAATTAATTAAGTGAATTGTGTTACTTAGAATGAATGACCATTAATTTTTCTGATTGCTAAAAATGCATAGATTTTTTCATATAAATAGAAAAATTAGGTATAAAAACGTAATAATAGTATTATAAAAATAAAAGCATAATTATACTTTTATGACTTAATTAAATTACAATATTAATAATAAATTTATAGAGGGGTTTTTATGTTTTAGGATGGCAGTCCCAGCTAGGCAATGTCAGACATAGTGAGGCTGGGGGTGAGGAGCAGCTTGTCCAAACAGGGTTGGCCTACAAGGGGCTCATTCTTCTGCAAGCCCAGACCTCCTAAGGAGACATTCAGCACCAAGATCGCTTAAGGAATGCTTCAGTCAGCCCTTCTCTGAACTGAAAAATAAAAATAATATGGCCTTGATCAAAACCAAAATTCCTTCTCACTGGCAAGGAAAGCTCTGTCTCCTGCTGTTCACAAACAGAGAAGGGCTGGAGGGAGATGTGGTGCTCAGAGGCTCTTTGGGGTACAGTGACCATGAAATAATGCAGTTTTTTAATATTCTGTGAAAGAAGGAGGGTCATCAACAAAACATCTACACTGGACCTACAGAGAGCAGACTTTGGCCTATTCAGAATGCAGAATTGGGAATAATTGAATTGGGTTTTTTTAAGGGGAACAGCTCTTAAAGGATTCCAGGAAGAATGGAGACACTTCAAGAAAGGAATCTTGAAGGAGCAGAAGCAGCCTGTCCCTCACTTTCCTCACAGAGGAAAGTGAGCTAGAGAGGAAAATAACTGGCCTGGCTAGGCAGGGAGCTTTTATCAGGAAGTCATGCAGAAAATAAGGTGCATTACCTTTGGACAGAGGAGCAAGCAACTCAGGAACCATTTAGAGAAGTTGTTAGGTCATGCAGAAAGAAAATCAGAGGTGAAAGCTCAAATGAGGACTTAACCTGGCTGCTTCTGTGAAGGATAACAAAAATGATTTTATAAATGCATTAATGGCAAAAGGAGAACCACAGAAAATCTCCATTCCTTTTGGGGGGGGGGATGTGTTTACCAAAGATGAGGAAAAGGCTGAAGTATTCAACCCCTTCTTTGCCTCAGTTTTCAACAATAAGCCAGGTTGTCCTCAGGACAAGTGTTCTCCTGAGCTGGTAGATGGGGACAGGGAGCAGAACAGACCCCTGTAATCCAGGGGGAAGCAGCTGGGGACCTGCTGAGCCACTCAGATGCTCACAGGTGTCTCTGGGACCAGATGGGATCCATCCCAGGGGGATGAGGGAGCTGCTGGATGAGCTGCCCAAGGTGCTCTCCATCATTTCTCATCAGTGCTGGCTCAGCAGGGAGGTGCCAGAGGACTGGAGGTGCCAATGTGAGCCCATCCCCAAGAAGGGCTGGAAGGAGGATGTGGGGAACTGCAGGCCTGTCAGCCTGACCTGGGTGCCTGGTGAGGTGATGGAACAGATCACCTTGAGTGCCATCACAGGGCACCTCCAGGATGGCTGAGGGATCAGAGCCAGCCAGCGTGGATTTCAATATCTGCATTGATGATCTGGATGAGGGCATGGAGTGCAGCTTCAGGAAATGTGCAAATGGCACCAAGCTGGGTGTGAGTGTGGATGTGCTGGAGGGCAGGAGGGCTCTGCAGAGGGACCTGGACAGGCTGGATCCAGGGCCCAAATCCAACAAGGTGAGATTTAACAAGACCAAGTGCTGGGTCCTGCACTTTGGCCACAACAACCCCTGCAGTGCTCCAGGCTGGGGACAGAGTGGCTGGAGAGCAGCCAGGCAGAAAGGGACCTGGGGGCACTGATGGACAGCAGGCTGGACATGAGCCAGCAGTGTGCCCAGGTGGTCAAGGAGGCCAATGGCTCCTGGCCTGGATCAGGAATGGTGTGGCCAGCAGGAGAAGAGCTGCTGTGCCAGCACTGATCTGCCCCAGCTCTGCACACAGACATTGCTGCTGCAGCTCCAGAAAAGGGAAGAAAAGGGGCATCTCCAGTGAAAAGTTTTCTGTGAGATCTTTTGCTCAGTAAAGCCCCGAGAGCACAAATCCCTATTAAAACAGTCTAGGGCCACAGCAGAGTTGGAGAGAACCAAAAAGAGAAATAGTACTTATAGTGGCCTTTCATTGTGGAAAATATAAAAAAAACTACAACACAGAAAAAAAGAAAAAGACACAACCAAACCAAGAAGAACTAACAAAAATTATTTTTATTACAAGTGATTTCCAGAAATTTGCCTGTTATTTAACGTTTCTGAAATCCTCCAGCCATCAGTCTCCACACTGCAGCCTTGAGCTCCTGGTTCCTCAGACTGTAGATGAGGGGGTTCAGGGTTGGAGGCACCACTGAGTACAGAACTGACAATACCAGATCTAGGCATGGGGAGGAGGTGGAGGGGGGCTTCAGATTGGCATATGTGGCAGTGCTGAGAAACAGAGACACCACGGCCAGGTGAGAGAGGCAGGTGGAAAAGGCTTTGTGCCGTCCCTGCTCAGAGGGGATCCTCAGCACAGCCCTGAAGATCTCCACATGGGAGAAAACCATGAACACAAAACATCCAGAAGCTAAACAGACACTAACAGCAAGGAGCCCAAGTTCCCTTAAGTTTGAGTGTGAGCAGGAGAGCTTGAGGATGTGTGGGATTTCACAGAAGAACTGGCCCAGGGCATTGCCCTTGCACAGGGGCAGGGAAAATGTATTGGCCGTGTGCAGCAGTGAATAGAGAAAGCCACTGGCCCAGGCAGCTGCTGCCATGTGGGCACAAGCTCTGCTGCCCAGGAGGGTCCCGTAGTGCAGGGGTTTGCAGATGGACATGTAGCGGTCGTAGCTCATGATGGTCAGGAGGGAAAACTCTGTGGAAATGAAAAAGGCAAAGAAAAATACCTGAGCAGCACATCCTGGATAGGAGATGTGTCTGGTGTCCCAGAGGGAATTGTGCATGGCTTTGGGGACAGTGGTGCAGATGGAGCCCAGGTCAGTGAGGGCCAGGTTGAGCAGGAAGAAGAACATGGGGTGTGCAGGTGGTGGCCGCAGGCTACGGCGCTGATGATGAGGCCGTTGGCCAGGAGGGCAGCCAGGGAGATGGCCAGGAAGAGGCAGAAGTGCAGGAGCTGCAGCTGCCGCGAGTCTGCCAATGGCAGCAGGAGGAAGTGGCTGATGGAGCTGCTGTTGGATATTTGCTGTGTCTTGGCATGGGGATCTGTAAAATAAATAATCCTAGAGTAGTTTAGTTTAGAGAGAACTTTAAATATCCCAGCCCATCTTGGTGGCACTTTCCCCCCACTGCCTCTCCAGGGCTCTGCTGCCTGGAGCTGTCCCTGCCAGCAGCTGCTTCCCTGTGCCCAGGGCTGGGCCCTGCCAGTGCTGCCAGAGCCCAGCCCAGCCCTGGGGGCTCAGCTCTGCCCTGCAGACCCCTCCCAGCACAGGGCACTGCCCAGGACCATCTCTGCTTCTGCAGGCTCTGATGGCAATGTCCCAGCAACTCTGAGGAGAATGGAAAAGTGACACTGATGCTGCCTGTAAGTGACCTTGTGCTGATTTCTGTCACTGACTGCTTTAATAAGATCTGAGAAATAAATTTCTTATTTCTCTCTACCTGAACTGAGAGATAAATATCTATATGGAATTTCCCATCTAGGCAACCCAGAGCAGTAGACTAAAAAAGCAGAATTTTCCTTTTTATGCAGCTCCTGAATTGCTGTGCTCCCTATATAATCTACTTGGAAATGTTCAGCAGTTATACGTTATGGTAGGATGCAGTCCTCAACATTGCAGCATCCTCAACACACATGGAGAACTCTTCCAAGCCTTACCAGCTGTGTCCTTCCACCCAGACCTTGTCCCCCAGTGCTGGGAGCAGCTGCCAGGGCTGGCTGAGAGCTGTCCCTGGCAGGCAGCAGAGTCCCTGCCCCAGCACAGTGCTCTGGGCTGCAGGACCCTGCTCTGCACCACAGCCCTGGGCACCCCTGGCTGCTCTACACAAGAGATCATCAGAGAATGTACTCACACAGTCTGCAGGCATTGGGATGTTCCAGCTTTAGGAGATCACTGCAGGAGCTGCAGCTGCATTGTCCTGCAGCCAGAGGCTTCCTGTGTCAAGGGCTGGGAGTGATTCTGTCCCAGGCACTTCTGAGCATCTTCCCAGCCCTGAGTGATTGAAGCTCTCTGTGCCTCTGTGCTGTGCCTGGGGTGGCTGCAGGCAGCGCCCCAACCCTGCTGGGCTGGGAGAAGAGCTTCTCATGAAGAGAAATGTGTTTTTGAAGCTCTTCTTGGCTGCCAGGATTGCCTTCTGAGCCAGGAGCCCAGCCCAGCTCATCAGCACAGACACAGCACAAGGATTTTAATGACCCTCTCAGGAATTGGGGCTGAGTCTCTGAGCATCAGTCCCTGAGTGGGAGCTGAAGAAACCTCTCAAGAACTCCAAGTCACAATCAAACTCCAAAGTTTCCTAAAGTTTTAATGGGTCCCACTGAGCGACATGACTGAGAAAGTGTCACCAGGTTCCAGTTAGAGCAGGAAATTGGAGGCAGAGATGACAGGTGGGTACAAAGAGAAGTAAAGTCTTGGTGCCCTGGGGCACAGCAGGGTCTGTGCCACCAAGGGCTGGGAGGTGACACCTTGTCCTGAGCCACTGGGGCCTCCTGGCACAGCCCCAGCAAGGCTGGCCACTGTCACCCCTTGTCCTGCCCTCAGCATCCCCCCACATCCCAGTGGCCTCAGGGACCTGCTGGGACCAGTCCCTGGGGAGCCTTGGTCAGGAATGGCCCTGGGGGCTCCTTCATGCTCCCAGGGACTGTAGGTTTTTCAGAGCACTTTGGGTTTTGCTTTTGCCTTGGAGTCTCTGAGAACTTTGTGCAATCATGGCCTCCAATCATCTGCTTTAATTAATCCCTTGAGAGCCTTTGTCAGTAGCAACACTTGATGGAGCTCAATAGTGCTTCAAGGTACTTCAGCTTTTTATGGTACTTTTCTTTTTCCTTTCTTCTCTGAGTCTCTGCAAAAGTTTTGGGCAATCATGGCCTCCAATTCTCTCCTCCAAGGAGTCCATGAGGAGCCTGTGTTGGGGATGGACCTCAATGGGACCCATTAATGCTTTCAGACACTTTGGGTTTTTCTTCTGACTTGGACTCCTGGAAAGGTTTGTGCAATCTCCTCTCAGGCCCTGAGGTTCAAGGGCTCAGCACCAAATGCACCATGGAGCTGATTGGGATCAAGCAAGATCTGACAAACCATGGCTCTGCCTTGATTTCCCTCTGGTCTGGGGCAGCTCATTAGGAAAGTTTTCAAATCCAGTTATGGAGAATTCTTGGAAATATCTGTTCCTATTTCAGTGGATGCATTTTATTACTGTTCTCTTTAGACCACGGGTGATTGCAGCATTCTGTGGTTGATATTGATCCAGGGTCTCTCCTCAGGAGGTCTGGCCTGCTCAGAGAAGCTCTGCCTGGAGATCTGACCCAGTGTGGACAACCTTGCTCCACATTCCCCAACCCCACCCTGTCTGTCCTCACTCACCTGGCACCTGCTTTGCTTGGAGAACTGGCTGCACTCAGGGAAACACAGAGTTTATTCCTTTTCTTTTTCTGAAGTAATCAAAACTCTTGAGTTTCCCCATTACAAACACTCACACTCCTTAATTGTGTGCCAAGCCCATGTTGCCACCAAAGAGGTTTCTGTTCCCAAGGCAGAGCCATGCAAGAACTGGTTTAGACCTTTGCACACCCTTGGTTCCATGAGGCCTTGTTGTGTCACCGTGGACTCTTGGTTCTGTGAGGTTCTGTAGTGTCACAATGGATGTTTGGTTCCATGTGCCCCACAGTGTCACAGGGGTCTCCTTTTCCCTGTGGCACCCAGCAGCAAACCCCACTGGCAGGGCCAAATGCCTGGGAAGAAGGAGGAAGGGACATTTGGAGTGATGGTTTTTGTCTCCCCAGGGCACAGTGACGTGGGCTGGGGCCCTGCTGTCCTGGAGATGGCTGAACACCGGCCTGCCCATGGAAGGGCTGAGAGACAACAACCTCTGTGCATGGAACTGCAACAGCAGAGAGCTCAGGCTGAAGGCTGGGTTTAAAAGACTGTCACCAGCACAGGAACCATCAATGTGAGAGGAAAGATGTGTGCTCATGTCTTTACAAATCACTTGGTGGGTGAAGTTGAAGCAAAAATCAAAGGATTAAGAGTTTAGTTGAGGGATAGAAGCTATACATACAATGATTAGAGTAGAAGCAATGTAGAAAGTGGCGACTCCGTAGTCTAAGACAATAAATCACTTGCTTGGTTTTATTGTGTCAGGACGGGCTGTTGGGATATTGTTAAAGTGAAGGAACCATAACTGCACTTGGGCCCCGAAGCCAGCCAGAACCAGGTTGGGAGCTTGAACTATGGCCAAGGAGTGTGAGAGCCTGCCCACAAGACAAAGGCGAAAAGTTGAAAGCGAGGAAGACTCCCTGACTTCATCATTAGGAGACCACTGACCCATTTCAACCACCCACTGACCCATCTGAAGGAAGGAACTGCACAAGTGTAAAAGGACTTTGAGCTCATTTTAATACAAAGTGGGGCTAAGTGAAGTTAGGTAATGCATATGTAGAGGCATGTTGGGGAATTATATGATTATGTAAGACTTTTGTGGATAAAAGAAGGCAAAAGTCTTGTGTACTTCACACATCCCTGTGGGAGATTCTTGGGCTACTGAAACGGCCAGAGAAGGCCCAGGCAATTTGGGTGACTCTTTAAAACTGCTGCCTGCTGCCTGCTGTGTTGAAAAGAGGTGAATACTTTGTCCCTTGATAAACAGATACCCTTCCCCGCAGTGATTTTGACTTTGGGATTCGGGTTGTGGGTGGGAATTCCTGGTTCTGGGGACAGTATTCCCTCTAACACTCGGTGTTCGGGTTTAACCAGTCCCTGCCACTGCTGTCATGGTGTAGTTTTAGATTTGGAATTGTGTATTTTAATACTGCCATCTTGTGACAAAAGTTACAATTGTAACAAACCGGTAATTCTGCCCTGTGTTTCCTGTGTTGTTGCTCGGGCTGTGTTGTTGGCTGCTCTGTACTTTGCTGATGGAAGTGGCTGCTGAAGCCCAAGCTGAAAGAGCCCGGCAGTTTAGGCAGCACTTTCTAGGGGGTTTTAGCTTGAGACAGGAGAGTTTTTGGATACAGAAGGGGACTGGACCATTTGAGGATGAAAGGACAGTGTAAGCCTGGCAAGACAAATTAAAGGAATTTCCCTCTTGCAGTGGTGTGTCTCTGACCCTTGGGAATTTAAGATATAAGGGGGTCATATTTGTGGACTGTCAGAGTTAGAATGTGGTGGTTTGAGCATATTTTAAATTGTGGCTAGAAGAATAGAAGGGATCCCCCTCCCTCAGTGATTTGGACTGGATCCATGGGAATTTGTGAATCCAGTGAACTATTGGATAGAAAAAGGAAAAGATCAGGTTCATCTGCAAGGAATATACAGAACCTCAGCAGGGAGATTGGTAGCTTTGGACTGGGAACAGCCTGCACAAGAGGGTCTGGTCATTCTAGAGAGAAGAGGAATAGCTTGTTTTTCCTGGTCTTTTCCTGGGGCTTCTAGAGGCTGGCACTCCACGTGGTTACTGATCCAGTATAGGACTTGTGAAAAACATTGGTATTGTTCCTCTGAGAGAAGGCAAGGACTCTGCCCTCAGTGCAAATCGAGGCATCCTAACCAAGCTGATTTTGAACCGACGACTCTAAAGTTTGTGTGTGGAAAATCGTTGGATCCCAGGGACCTGGGGTTTTTCAGAATTCTGTACTTTCTGGCACTGAACCCCTGGAGAACACTGCTTTTGACCTGAGGCCTTGGAGAAGGCTTCTAACTTTGAGCGATGAAGTTAAAATCACGGGCATGTATTTAAATAGAAGTGTGTGCTTTCACACAGTGAAGGGTTTTAAATTTGAGGTTTTTATAATACAGTAATAGGTATGGGACAAGATGGAGGATTTTGGGTGGTGTCTCTTTCGCTTTTCATCTTCCTTCTTCTTCATGGTTTCAGGTGGGAGTTTCTGGTTGGACAGGAGTGTCACACTGAGAGTCATGGGAAGTTAGATATTGGGTTAAAAGGATAAATAATATAGGTATTAATTCTATATAGGACTGTTTAGCTTTAGGAGACCTTGTAGCAGCTGGATCTGGCTCCATTTTGCTCACTTCTAGCAGGTGGTCAGAAGTGTTGCTGAACGCTCTGTATTTTTGATAAGATTTAATAAACAACCAAGCCCAAAGATGAGAAAATCTGTTTCCTTTGTATATTTTTTTAATCTTGGCTCTGAGTGAAGGCAGAAGAGACTGAGACAAACAACTTATTAAGTGGTGAAAAACTACCACCACTGTTACAGGTCTTGATTTTCATCTCTATTCAGACTGCATTAGGAGGTGCTCAGGGTCAATATCAACTAGAGATTGCGAATATTAATCTAGAAACAGGAAAACAAAACTAAATAGGACAAAAACCACGCTGAATTTAAAAAAAAATAAATCTAGTACATTCTCTTTGAATACAGTTCTGAAATCTGCATATTTGACCACAGAATAATTTCATTCATTAAAATGAAATTATTCCCAGAGCCTTGTCTTGTTAGTGTGTTTTGAAATATTAATGAGCCTTTGTCACTGAATTCCTGAACGGAAGAGCTGAAGACTGAACAAGTCTCTGGAGAACTAAAATTCATCAGGGAACCTCCAAGTTGCTGAGGATCCATCCTCAGCAGAGCAGGAATGAACAGATTCCAGGGGTTTCCAGGCTGCTCAAGAACTGTGAGCTCACGTGCAGGCACAGGGGCTCCATGGGGACATCTGAGGGGTCTCTGGGCTCCTAAAGATCTGTTTGGTCACACTCAGTCACAGGGGATCCATCGGAACATCTATCTTTAATCTTCCTAAGGGTCGTGAGGTGACAGTCACAGGGCTCCACAGTGACAACAGAGGTGCCTCTGCCCTGCCAAGGAGCCAATTTGTCACAGGCAGTGGCAGGAGGGCAGTGGGGACATCCCTGTGCTCCTAAAGAACAGTGAGGTCACAGACACTCACAGAGCTTCCAGGGTGACACCCCAGGAGTGCCCAGGCTGCCAAAGAGCCGGGATGTCACAGACACTCACAGGGGATCCAGGGTGACACCCCAGGAGTGCCCAGGCTGCCAAAGAGCCGGGATGTCACAGACACTCACAGGGGTTCCAGGGTGACACCCCAGGAGTGCCCAGGCTGCCAAAGAGCTGGGATGTCACAGACACTCACAGGGGTTCCTGTCATGGGCACAGTGGGAGCTTCACACAAAGTTTATTAGAGAAGCTCCTGTTGGGTCACGAGGTGCAGAAAGGACCCCCAACACCCCAATTACACCCCCAAGCTCCCCCAAACCAGGACCCCCAGGCTTTCTAAACTTCTTCTGTGAGAGGAGCTTGGGAATGCCTGGATCCAATCCCAGCCCCAGACTTTGTCAAGGATTTTTGTGTAAAGGATTATACAGGTGGAATTGAATCTTTGTACAACTTTGTCCCTCAATATTAAGGCTGGCAAACCAGAAGTATTTATATACATACAGATATGATTGATTATGATCATGAATAGACAAAAAGGTCTGAATCAGAATTATTTACTCCACGGTATAGGAGCTGTAATATCTATTTTAATATAGTGCTCTAGAAAGTGATTTTGAAGTAATTGTATTAAAGCAGAAAAAAAAAAAAAAAGACGTTGCTGTTCTTCAGCCAATGACAGGATGTGTCCCTAAGCCTGGGGCTTGGTTTTCCTTGTGGTGAGGGGCATCAAGGAAGGCACCAGTGTGATGGAGACTGTGATGGGCTGAGAACTCACTGGGGGAAAGGAGGGAGCAGTTGTGAAGTCAAAGGCAGGTGGGGGGAGAACTGTTCAGAGAAGGGCTGAGCTGCAGCTTGAGCAAGCTGAAAAATGTCATTTGGGGTCATCCCAGATGGATTTCAATTCAGAAGGTATGGAAAAAGTTTAATTTTGGGGGCGTGTCATGTTTTCCCCTGCAGGTGTACGCTCTGCAAACTTGAGCTGCATTGCAGAAATGCTCAAGCAAGTCTCTGCTGCAGGTCACACCATTTCTCCTTTGGCTGATTCCGGCCCGGTGCTGAGCTGCAGCTGAGCCCTGACAGAGCCCAGAGCAGCCTCAGCATCCACAGAGCCCGGCTGCAAGGAGAGAAACCAGAAACCGCCCGTCAGCTGAAGGCTCCTGTCCCCCTTGTCCCAGCTCCCGCCGTGCCCAGGCCGTGCTGGCCGTGCCCAGAGCGGTGCCCAAAGCTGCCCATCATTGCTGCCTTGGGCACAGAGCAGGAGGGCAGGACTGTGCCCAGCCTGCAGCCAGCCATGGCACATCCAGCCCCTCAGCAGCTGCCACAGCAGGATGCTCCTGTGCTCGCTGCCATCTCCCAAAAGCTCTTATCTCACCCTGCCAAGGAGACGGGGACCCACCTCACGCCATCGCTGCCCGAAGAAAAGCTGGTCCCAAACGATGTCCTCAGCCTTCTCCAAGGACACGGCCCATCCACGCTGCAGCTGGGCCCAAGCACTTCCTGATCCACACTGGACACCACCTAGAACACTTCCTTTAGAGAAACAAATGACAAATGAATGAAAATAGATTACAGACAAAAAGGGGAGACACGAGAAAGGTAAAAAATCTTATCTCTGTCAGGGGCTGGAGGAAGGCCCAACCTCTACATGCCAGGGAAAAACTCATGCAGGGGTGAGGGAAGCCCATGGTTTTTCCCTTTCCCCCTGCACTGCCCCCAAAAGTAATGGTGATCTCAAAGCAAACAAGGGCAGTGGAGCAGCCCAAGCCCTTCCTTGCCTGCAAAGCAAAGCAGCCATGCACAGTTCTGCAGTCCCACCTCTGCTCCTGCCATGGGCTTTGTTTGTGTCAGGCTGGCTGCCCCAGCCCCAGCCCCAGCCCAGGGCACGGTGGGTGCTGGGGGCTGTTGCCAGGGCCAGGAGCCAACTCCCATTTTGTACCCAGCCCAGCCCATCCCATCCCCCCAGCCCTGCCAAAAAGCAGCTTGGCAGCCGATGGAAGAATCCATTTTATCCTCCCCAGCAAAGGGGGAACCTTTGGTTCCCGGCCAAGCTGTGCAATGCCCAAATCTGGGAGCATCCCCCTGGCTCTGGACTCATCTGCAAATTTGCTGTAGCCTGGCTTTGAAGATGGTGCCAAAATCCAAGTCCATCATCTTCAGCTTGCCAGTGGCCGGGTGGAGGAAGAGGCTGTCATCCTTGATGTCTTCCTTGCTGTCCCCTGCAGCAGCAGCCCCACCTGGTACAGCTACTCCAGGGGCTCCTTCTCCTTCCCTGGGGGTGAGACCAGGCTGTCAGTGTTCTGCCCAGGGCCCCAGCTGCCAGTGAACCAGGACAAGCCAAACCAGCTCAAATGGGGGCTACCAGTGCTGGGCAGAGCAGCTCAGCTCCAGCACAAGGGCTGTGTGTTCCCATCTGATGACCCCCGTGCAGTGACACAGGCAGGACAAAAACGTCTGGGGTTCTTTGCTTCTGATTGCCAGGGCATCTGTGGAGCTGTAACTTACCAGGGCCCTGCATCAAAGCGTGCCTGTGGCTCTCTCCCTTCTTCTATGGCAGATGAATATTCTGCATCCAAGGATCACTGAACAGATCTTCTAATGAGGGCCTTTCCGTGTCGAGCATGGATAAACACCTCCTGATCAGACCTTGGCACTCTGGGGAGAGAAACCAGGAACTGCTGGTCAGTTGGAGAAGTCTCCAGTCTGCTTTGCCCCACTCTTCCCATGCCCAGGCCATGCTGCATGTGCTCAGAGCTGGGCCTAAACCTTCCCATCAGTTCTTTGTTTTGGAGGAGAGCAGGACATGTGCCACCCCCTCAGCAGCTGCCAGAGCAGGATGCTCACGAGCCTGCTGCTGTCTCCCAGCACTGGTATTCCCCCTGTGCCCAGAGATGAGGATCCACCCTGAGAGAGCCATTGTGGCAGTGAGAGCTGATGGTCCCAGCTGATGTTCTGGCCCCTCCTGAAAGGGTGCTCCCCACAGACCATCTGGTGCAGCAGGATGCCCAGGGACCAGATGGTAGCTGGCTTGCCATAGTACCAGCCAAACTTGGTCCATTCCGGGGGGCTGTAGGACAGTGTTCCTATGGAATACAGATGGAGTTCATCAGGGGGATGCTGCTGCTCCAGAGCCTGGCCCCAGCATCCCTGGGCATGTGGGGGCTGCCCCAGTGGCACAGGGTGTGACCCGCTGTCCTCTGGGCAGCACCTGGGACTTGTGGACAAACATGGGGTTGGAAAAGAAGCCACTGGTGTTGGAAGAGGGCAGCGGAAGCCCTGGCAAGGCTTGACCATGACAAGGTAAAACCTACTCAATGGAGGGGAAAATCCATGCTTTCATCCTTCCTGCCTGCATGGCCGTGAGGCCACGGCAAACAAGGCGAGCTCAGCAGTCCAAGCCCTTTCTCACCTGCACAGCAAACTGGCTGGTGTGCAGGTTCTGGCCCCCCCTCTCTGCCACCCCCACCCACAAGTGTTTCTGTCAGGCTGGGTGGCCCAGCCCCAGTCCTGGGCAGAGTGGCTGGCAAAGGCTGCCAGCAAGGCTGGAAGCCGGCCCCCCACTTGCCCCAACTCAAAAGCAACTCAATTGAAGGCTCAGTGCCATGACTGACAGCAAAACGGAGAATCCCCACTGCCACACCAGGCTGGGCCCTGAGATGTTGGGCCAGGAGATGCTGGGACTGGGAGCACAGCCCTGCGTGGGCTCACCTGCAAAGTGAGTGTAGGCTGTGTCCTGCAGGCAGGTGCCACAGCTAAAGTCCATCAGTTTTGCCTGCCCGGTGGCCAGGTCAGCCAGGACATTCTGTGGTTTGATGTCCCTGTGCAGGACCCCGCAGCTGGTGCAGTGCCACACGGCCTCCAGCACCTGCTGGAACAGCTCCCACATCACCTCCTCGGACAGGAGCCCCCGTGTCCGAATGAAATGCTGCAGGTCCTGACACTGCTCCGGGTGCTCCAGCACCATCACGATGTTGTTGGGGAGCTCAAGCCACTCCAGTAGCTGGATGACACCAGGGAAGCCGGTGGACACCTTGTCCAGCAGCACGATCTCCAGGGGTGCGCTGGTGCCGTCGGGCTGCTGGAGGACCACGATGCCGTCAGCGGGGCTGATGCTGTGCCAGGGGTCAGGAAGCCCTCATGCAGCCCGGGGCGCTCAGCTGGCCCCACGCCCGCTCTCTCTCGAGGGTCCTGGAGGCTTCCACTCTGCTGGCCCCCGGCTCATCCCGTCCCGGCACGTCCCGGCTTCTCCCGCTGGCCTCGCTCACTCACCAGCTCGCCCCAGTGCTGGACGCGATGCCGTGGCACCCTTTTGATGGCCACCTGCAAGCCAAGGGCAGCAGCGGCCTGAGCTCCCCGCCCACCCTGACGAGCCCCATCCTCCTTCTCCTGCGCCCTCCTCCTCCTCCACCTCCTCCTCCTCCTCCTGTGCCCCCGCCGGCCCCGCCGCTCCCCGGGCGCCGTCCGAGAGCCGCGTCGCCGCCCAGACGCTGCCGAAGCCCCAGCAGCGAACCCAGCCGGTTCTGCTCCTTCAGTCCCTGCTGCGCCTTCCCTGCCGGCGAGACGCGGCTGTCTGCGCTCGGCCCGGGGCCAGGAACGGCCCCCGAGCGCCCCTCAGCCGCCCGGGCCGGGAGGCCCCAGGCGTTCGCTCTGTGGAGCGGGACAGCGGCGGAGCTCAGGCCGGGGCAGCCGCAGCGGAGGCGGCGGGAGCGGCAGTGCCCTGTGTGTCCTCCGCGGGCCCCGGGAGGAGCCGGGGCCGGGGCCGGGCCGGGCCAGGCGGAGCCAGAGGGAGGCGATGCCGCCCCAGCCCCAGGCACTGATGCCCGCCCAGCAGCGGCACCGCCAGTACGGGCAGAGCCGGGCGGAGGCGAGACCGCGGCGGGACGGCCGGGACGGGGACGGGGCCGGGGCAGCCCCGCCTGGGGCCAGGAGCATGGCCCGGCCCGGAATAAGAAGAGGGACGCCGGGGAAGTGGGAGGTGGCAGGGGTAGAGCAGAAACAAAAAGCGGGAGAGGATGTGGGACAGCGGGAAAGGGAGATGAGGAACAAGAGAAGGGAAGCAGAGGCTCTCTGGAATCGCTGCTCTTCTGCCGCTGCCAAAGAGCCAGGAGCGTTTATCCACGTATCCGTGTGTCCATTCCCCATGTGTTTCTTCCCCGTGTGTTCGTTCCCCGTGTGTCCTTTCCCAGTTCTTCCCCTCGTGCCCCACAGCCGAGCCCCGCTCCCCTAGGGGCAGCACGGGCCTCTCCGCTTCTTCCTCTCACACTCACGCCAAAAACACCGTCTTGTGTAGCTTCTTCCTCACTAGATTCGCTCTTCTATTTCTGGCAATCTTGAAACTTGTCCCTCGTGCTCTCATGCCCCGGGCGCTATCCCGCCCGCTCGCCCCGCGCTGCAGTCTGTTCCTCACAAGCAAGCAAAGCGCTGTCCGCACTTTCCCCTGGAGCAGAGCAAAGTGCCGAAGGAGGAGCCTGCCAGCGCCAGGCAGAGCCAGCCCCGTGGGAGGGCAGAGCAGCACATGAGGAGCGAGACATGCAGCCCTTGCGGGGCAGCGCTGCTCTCCGGCCGCTCGGGGTGGGCAGCGGCTGTTCCTATTTTCTTGTTCAGTTCCGGGTGAAAATTGGAGACTGCCGAAAGGAGGATTAAAATAAAAGGATCAAACTGCTATTTTTGCCCAGTTAGGATGCCAGTCTGATATAGCAGCTCAGCTTTCAGCTGCCTGCCTCCTCCCTGCCAATCCAGCCCTTTCAACCTGGAGCAAAGGCCCTCTCTGCAAAGAAACTGCTGGCTACTTTATTTGTCCTGCTGTTCATCGACACAGCTAGAAAAGCAAACTAGTTTGGATCCCGAACCTGTCAAAACACGTGAACTTTGCCATATTAAGTCAAGACACAGAGCTTTGACCCCTGCACAATATCCTAGGAATCACCTTTGTTGCTGCTGTGTATTGTCACTGCTGAGGGTGAAATACTGTGAGAGCACATGCCCTGTCTCTAGATCCCATAGCCGACCAAAGCACTATGCTCTAAAATCTTGCATTTGCAGGTTTTTGGTGTCTCCAGCATTGCTTTCAAAGCCAAAAAGGGAAAAGGCAAACTGTGTGTAGCTAATGATACTGTAGAGTGCATGAAACTTGCTAAGTCCTAGGTGTTCAAGATAAGATCAGTTTGGAATGACTGTGATGTAGAACCAGTGCAACACAGAAAAAGGAAGCATATAAGGAAAGGAATTAATAGTATATGTGAACATCTTGGGTTGTTTCTTTCCATTTTCATTTCACTTCTGGAAAGCTCTTCTTCTTCTCGAGAATCTTCTCCACAGAGATGTTTTCTCTTTCCAAGAACCTTTCCTGGAGAACGAGGTGCAGCTCCTGTCAGAAGATGTTCCACCAACTGCAGCTTCTCTTGGCTTTCCACACTGTGAGTGCAGCACGATTTTGGCAGCAAAGCAGGATAAATGTTTTGAGAACTTAACAACTTGTCCTTTCTTTTCCTTGTGGGCTGGGGAGTTGTGCCATGGGTAAGGTTTTCATTGTTACTCTTCTAACCTAAGAAAACAGGAGGTGGTACCAGGAATTGTTAGGGAATGCAACCCTGACTGAATGCAGGGAAAGGATCTCCAGAGCCTGCAGCCAGAAGTGGAGAGTTGTGTGATAATCATTGCAACACCCCCATGGACTTCTTGACAGTGATCTAGAACATGAAAATGAGCTGACAGAGGGAGTTGGTTTCTGTGTTCAGTTTAGCTGATTTTACATATCTTGCACTGGTGTAAATCAATAGTACCATCAGTTCTTGAGAAGCACCAGAACAAGCTGGACCTCTCTGAGGAGATGACTGAAAGAACCTGAAAAGGAGAAATGAAGGGAATGAACTTCATCTGTAAGAACGGTAATTTTTTTTCCTAAAAATTTTCAATTCGTTCCCTCTGCTTTTGTCCTTTATAGGAAGGCTACTTGCATCCCAGATTCCCCATGAGAAGCCTGAGCTTGTGGAAGTGCCTGAAAGATGCCGTGTTCCTCTGCAGGGACACTCAGGCTGAAACAGGAGCCTGAGGCCTGTGTGGGGAAGCCTCCTGGGAGCTGGAATTTGTGCCGTGCTGGGAGAGGAGGAGCAGGGGGAGAAGGCTGGGCGCTGTGTGGCAGGAGCAGGAGGTTTGGGCTCAGGACATTCCGCCTGCGCCGCTGCCCCGCAATGGGCGGCCGTGCCCGGGGCTCTGGGCCTGGCCCCGCGTGCGCTGAGCTCCCGACACTGCGGGAGCTGCCCGGGCTGGGCTCAGGATCCCGCTGGGGCTGGGCAGCAGGCTGGGCTCCCACTGGCATCAGCAGCAGCTGGAAATACCTCGGGGCATCTCCATTTCCTGCTGCTGGGAAGAAGCAGTGAAGCTAGTCGAGAAGTTCTGGTTTCTGTTTCCCTGGTGGATTTTTAAATTTAATTCCACACCACAGAGACAATTTCTGTGATGGCGTCTGTCAGTTCAACAGCGCCAGCAACAGGGCTGTGTTTGGTCACTGCAAACGTGGCCTGTGTGGCTTTAATTCCCCTTGACTGAGTGCTCAGGGGCTGTAGGCATTTCAGTATCTGCTAATCTTTATGCTTGGAACAAAAATACTGACTTCACTGTCATGAAAGCACTGTGGATAGCATGAATTAAAAGAGGCACTTTCAGTTTTATGGATTAAATTCAAGTGGCAAGCAGAAGAGGGGCAAGAGCAGGCATGATGTACAATTCTCAAGGCAAAGGCAACGACAGCCTCCTGCTGTCAGCTCAGGGTGAGTAAAAGAGGGCTGAGAGCAGCGCTGGGACCCGACCCTTTCTTTCTCTGCAGGCTGGGTCAGGGCAGCACAGGCGGGCCCTGAGGAATCAGGGCTGGGTGTGGGTGATTGTTGCTGTACTCCAGAATTGCCCTGGACAAAGGCCTTGGAAGTCGAGGCAGGAGCAGGTGGGAAGGGGCCGGCGCTGCTGCTGCTCCTGCCCGGGAGCCCCGGCTGGGCCGGGCCGGCGCCCACTGCGCTGCGGCTGCTGCTGCTGCCAGAGCCGGGCGGGACTCGGGGACAGGGAATGGACACGGGGGGACAGCAAAGGCCTTGGGGGCTGCAGGGATGTTGGTGCTGGGGCAGCGCCAGCACAGAGCTTCAGCCTGCAATGAACCCCGAGGGAAACGCTGGGGAAAGGCTCCATTTCAGCCTTTCTTTACTCATGGCTGTGAAGGGACCGAAATAAAAGGGGAACAAGCAGGGCCCAACCCCTTCTCCTTTGGGAGGAGCCATGGGGGGCCGTGAGGGGCCATGAGGGGCCATGGGAGGCCAGGCACCTCATGGAACAAAGGGTCCATTGTGACACTGTGGAAGCAAGGAGATTGTTTACTAAAGGTCATGGAACTAAAAGTCCATTGTGACATTGTGGGGCCTCAGGGAACCATGGAGACCAGTATGGAACTTCAAGACCCACTGGAACCAAGGGGCCATTGTGACACTGCAGGGCCTTGTATAACCAAGGGGTCGTTGTAGCACGTCAGGGCCTCATGGAATCAAGGGGATCGTAGTGACACTGTGGGGCTCTATGAGACCATGGGGATATTCTGACTCTGTGAAACCAAGGATACCATTGTTACACATTGTGACACCAAAGGGCCATTGTGAACTGCAGGACCTTGTGGAACCCTTGAGACCACTGTGACATGGCAGGGCCTCACGGAACCAAGGGCCATTGTGACAGTACAGGGCTCCATGGAACTAAGAATTCATGTCACAGAGGGTGGCCCAATGGAATCAAGGTGCCATTCCATACTTCAGGGCTTCATGGAACCAAGGTGCCATTGTGACACTGCAGAACCAAAAGAGACCATTGTGACACCATGGGGCCTCATGGAATCCTGGAGACCATTCTGACACTTTGGGTCCCATGGGAGCAAGGGGCCATTGTGACACCACAGGGCCTCCTGGAACCAAGGCAACCATTGTGACACTGGAGGGTCTCGTGGGCACAAGGGGCCACTATATGACACTATGGGTCTCCATGGAATCAGGGGGCCATTGTGACACTATGGGTCTCCATGGAAGCAAGGGGACAGTGACACAGCCAGGCCTTGTGGAACCAAGGGGCCATTCTGGCATGTGCAGTCCCATGGAACCAAGGAAACCATTTTGACACTGCAAGGCCTCATGGAAGCAAGGGACCATTGTTCCACAGCAGAGCCAAGGAGACCATTGTGATACTGCTGGGCCTCATGGACACAAAGATCTGTTGTGATGCTATGGGGCCTCATGGAACCAAGGGAGAATCGTGATGCTGCAGGGTCCCTAGGATCCAAGAACATGGAACAGGTCTGGTTAACTTGGCCTCCTAAGGGCCACCTGAGTGGTCCAGCTAACACTGGAATGTTGAGGGTCGCTTCTCATCTGCATTAAAAACTTGGCGTTCAATGCTTTCCTTCCTGTGGAAAAGAGATGTCCTTTAAATCCAGGGCTTCATGGCCAAAACTGGGATTCCTCCTCCAAATTTGATTATGTCCTTAGATTTTTCCTATATGAAACCTGCCAGGATAGAAAGCTCTGTCTGGCCTTGGTCTCTTGGGGCCACCTTACATCTGCTTTTAAAATACTGAAAGGCCTTGCTTTTCTTCCCATGGAGAAAAGCATCTTTCACGTTCAGGGGTCCATGGTCAAAATTGAGATTCTGCTTCCAAAATTCCTTATAACCAAGGATAGCTCCCAGACAAAACTGTCAGATTCCCTTGGCTTCCTAGAGGGACAGATCTCATCTGCCTTTGAAACACTGGGGGGTCTGCCTTTTCCTTCCTATGGAGAAGAATTGTCATTCCAATTCAGGGATCCACAGCTGAAATGGAATTCCACATGCAAAACTCCACAAATATCCAAGAGTTGCTTTCAGACAAAAGATGCAAGGACAGACAGGTCAGGTTTGTCTTGGCCTCTGGTGAGTGATTCTGATCTGCCTTCAAAGCCCTGGGGTTCTGTGGTTTCCTTCCTACAGAAAAGAACTGTCATTCATGTCCAGGTACCCATGGCCTCAAGCACATGTGCACTGTATAGGGATCAAGTTCTCTGCTTAGTGGAGTGGAGTCTGAGGACAGCAGAGGAGAGCCCTGGGAGTGTTTCAAGGACGGTTTCAAAGATGGTGGATCCTTTAGAAATAGTAGAGAATTCCCTGAAAAAGAAAGAATTAATGCCAGGTGCTGCTGGGGAGGTCCAGACTGAACCCAAGGAGCAAGGAAATTCTCTCCCAGGGCAGGGCTGTGGTGCAGCATGTCCCCCAGAAGGAGTCTGGAGCAGCCCAAGGCTTTGTGTGTCCAGGCAGAGGCAGGCAGGAGGCAGAGCTGTCAGCAAAGGAAGGGGCCAGCGAGGTGGGGCAGCCGGGGGATGACGACAGCCTGCAGGGACAGAGGCGCAGGGCATGGACACCGTAGGACAGCCTGGGCTGCAGAGGGCACAGGGATGGGCAGCAGCTGAAAGGCCCTGACACAGCCAACTCCTGCAGCACTTGGGCCATGCAGGCTGGCCCTGGGCCTGAGGCCAGCAGGGGACAAGTGAGCCTTGCTGTGCTGGGGCCTCATTGCCTCCTTGTCCCTGCTCAGCAGCCTGGCAGGGGCCGCCCCATGGTGCTGCCCTTGGCATTGCACATGGCCAGAGCCCAGTGGGCCGGGAAGAGCCCTGAGCAATGAGGGAGGGACAGGATCTGCCTTGCCAGGGGCTGGGGCCTAATAAGACAAAATATTTCAGTATTGAATTAGAAACATAAATATCTCTCTTGACAGTGTTTTATTGGTTAATAAATCCTGAAAAGCCAGTGAAAACATAAGTCTTGTGATTTCTAAGCCATGCTGTGAACATCTGTAAGACCACCTTACCCTTTCTGCCTGAATAGAAAATAAAAAACATAAGCTACACTTTCTAAAGGAACTCAGAAGTCCCATCTCTGTGCTTCACTTAGAAAAAGAAAAAATCCCCATCAAAATTGTAATGTAAAAAAAATAAGCTCACACTTTAAAAATATGTCAAAAAACCAATAAACCCACACTTTAAAAATATAACATAAAAAGAAGCAACCCAAACCTGGGGACACTTTCTCAATCATGTCCCTCAGTGGGATCCATTAGAACTTCAGGAAACTTTGGACTTTGAAATCTTCAGAGGTCTCTTTTCCTCCTTTACCATATTTTTGCCTACCTGACATCATTGTCATCAATTTTCTGTTCTAATTCAACCCTTGGGAAAACCTTCTCCTTCATGTTTATCAGTGGGACTCACTAAAAGTAAGAGAAACTTTGGTGTTTGAATCTGACTTGGAATTCTTGAGAGGTTTCTTCAACTCCCTCTCAGGGACTGATGTTCAGGGCCTCAGCCCCAACCCTGAGAGGGTCATTAAAATCCTTGTGCTGTGTCTGTGCTGCTGAGCTGGGCTTGGGCTCCTGGCAAGGGCAGCACTGCAGAGAGAGAGCCAATATTTCCAAAATATTATTTGGAGCTCCTTGGCAGCACCAAATGCACCAAAGAGCTCATTGAGATCATGCACGTCCTGACAAACCATGGCTCTGCCTTGATTTCCATCTGGTCCAGTGCAGTTCACTATGATGGTTTTCAGCTCCAGTTATGGAGGAATATTTCAAAGAGCTGCTAAGATGTACACATTCCTATTTTCAAGGGTGTATTTTATTACTCTTCTCTTTACAGATGAGATGATTGCAGCATTCTGTGATTGATATTGATCAGGTCTGGCCTGCTCAGAGAAGCTGTGCCTTGAGGTCTGACCCAGTGTGGACAACCTTGCTCCACATTCCCCAACCCCATCCTGTCTGTCCTCATTCACCTGGCACCTACTTTGCTTGGAGAACTGACTGCACTCAGCCAAACAGGTGTTTTCTTCCTTTTCTTTTTTTGAAGCAATCTAAAACTCCTGGATTTCCACATTACAAACAGACACCTTCCCTTAGCTTGTGCCAGCCCAAGGTGGACCATGCAGGTTCCCTTTCCCCAAGGCAGAACTCTGCAAGGAGTATTTTAAACCCCTGGACTCCCTGTTTCCACAAGTCCTTACTGTTGTCATCATAAACACTTGGTTCTGTGGAGATTTGGGTCCATGGGATCCCACGGTGTCACAATGCTCTTCTTGGTTCCATCAGGCCTTGATCTGTCACAATGGAATTTTGGTTCCATGAGGTTCTGTACTCAACAGTGATCTCTGGAGTTCCAAAATGTCACAGCAGACCCTTGGTTCCATGAGGTTCATTGGTGTCACCATGGTCTCCTTGGTTCCAGGAGCTATCACAATGTCACAACAGAGCCTTGGTTCCATGAGGTTCCTGCAGCAGGACTTCCCCTATGGCCCAGCAGAGCTCATCTGTTCTGTCCATCAGCTGGGGCCATCACTCAGGACTTCTTCCCCCTCTCAGGAATTGCTGAGATAACCCAGGCCGGACATCTGTCCTGTCCTGAGTTCTCTCTGGTGCCAGGGAGGTGGAATTCCCAGCTGACCATGAACATCTTGCCTTGAGAGCAGACTGAAGGGAGATGAGCCTTGAATTTCTGAGGGACACACACTTCACTTTACAAAAGTAGAAAAGCTACACAAAATTTTCACCAAGCAGAAATCTTCTGCATAGTCCCTGCAAACAGGTAGGGCTTCTCTCCCAATTCTGGATGCATCTTTGTGGTTCCTTTTGTGGAAGCTGAGTGAAAGGGCTCCCTGTGTACTCCCTCATCAGTTTGGTGCTAAGTTACATTGACTCCTGAGCTCTGCTATTTCTTCACTAGCTGTAATATAGGGAACTTAATTGTGCACTGTGTTTCTATCTCCCTGTACTTCTTTTGTTTATCCTGTGCAGTCAGTAGTCCATTTAAAGTCTCTTGTCTGTTAATCTTGAGTCCATTCAGTGAATAATTCATTTTATAATAGACCTAATCAACCATTCTAAAGAACATGAGAGCAATAGAAATTTGGGGTGCAGGTCACTGCAGAGCTACTGCCAGAAACCTGAGTATAAGGCAGGACTTCCACTCTGTTCAAAACATTGTATTTAAAAACAAAAACGAGAATATCTTTTTTACCATTTATTCTCTTCATGATTATACATTGATATCAGCAATCTGCAGTTGATATTGATCCCAAGCACCTCCTAATGCAGTCTGAACAGAGATGAAAATCAAGACCCTGTATGGCTGACAATCAATCACACTTTGTCCTTGCCCCTACCCCACCATTTCCCTCATCCAACCCCTTGGACTCAGAGCAGCCTTGTGCAAATCTGAGCTTTCTCCACCCCACACTTTGAAGCAAAAATCAAATGGTTCAGAGCTTAGCTGAGGGATAGAAGCTGTACATATCATGATTAGAGTAAAAGCATGCAGAAAGTGATTCCATGAGGTCCCACACTCTCACATAACCCCTTAGTTCCATGGCCCTGCAGGGTCACAAGGGTCTCCTTGGTTCAGGGGTGCCTGTGGCAGGACGTCCACCCACCCCTACCACAGACAGTCGGTGCATAAAGAGATAACCCGGGCTGAGAGACCCAGAAAGGGATCATCTCTGGGGCCAAAAGGGCTCAGGCCTCAGCTCAGAATCAACATCTTAGTCTGGAAAGCAGATGTAGGAAGAGATAAAAGAAATATTCTTGACTGAGAGACACTGTTTTACAAACTTAAAAGACATACGAGTTATCACAGAAGCAGAAGCCACCACATGCACACCCTGAAGGTGTAAAGGGCTTCTTCTTGTAGTTTGCACACAGATTCCACAGTAACTTCCCTGGGGATTGAGGGAAAGGATCTCGATGTGAGACTCCACCAACAATTGGATGGTAAGATACAATGAATACTAAGTTATATTAAGTCTTTGCTAGCTGTAATATTAAGAGGTACCTTTAACCTCATGTAGTATATATCTGCTAGAAGTCTCTTTTTGTCCTTATTCCTGTGTAGTATTAATTTAAGTCTTTTGTCTGTTAGTTTTCTGTCTATTAAATAAAGAACTCATTCTATAATAGACCGAATCAGCCTTTATTAAAGATATTGCAAATGAGAGTGAGTTTTTGGGTGCTGACCACCTCAATAAAGACACTGCCTGCTGCCAGAGGCCTGGGCAAAGGGCAGGGACTTATCTAAACCCCCACAATTGCCCCTGGTAACCGTGCCACACAGTGCCACAACTACCCCTTGGCCCAACAGTGCCCTGTAGTGTCACAATGGACTCCTTGGTTCCATGGGGCTGCAAAGTGTCACAATGGCCCCTTTGTTCAATGAGGCCTGTTGTGTCACAGTATCTCCATGATTCCATAAGGCTCTGCAATGTCACAACAGACCATTGGTTCTGTGACACCCCACAGTGTCACAGTGGCCTCTTGCTCCCATTGAGCCTCACAGTGTCACTAAGGTCCCCTTGGTTTCACAAGGCCCTGCAGTGCCACAATGTCCTTTGTTTAGACGAGGCCCCACAGTGTCATCATGGTCTCCACAGTTCCATGAGGCCCCACTGCTTCAAAATGGTGCTATGACACACTGTAGTGTAACAAAGGTCTCCTTGGTTCCACGGTGTCAGAATGGACCCTTCATCCCATGGAGCCTCACAGTGTCACTGTGGTCCCCTTGATTCCATGAGGCCCTGCTGTGTTACAATGGCCCCTTGGTTAAACAAGGCTCTGCAGTGTCACAATGGTCCCTTGGATCCAGTGGGTCCCAAAGAGTCACCATAGTCTCCATTGTTCCATGAGGCCCTGCAGTGTCATAATGAACCTTCGTTTCCATAAAGGCCTGCTGTGACACAATTGGCCTCTTGGTTCCATGAGGCTTGGCACAATCAGAATGGGCCCTTTGTTTCATGGAGCACCACAGTATCAAAATGGACCCCTTGGTTCCACAGAGTCCCCAAGTGTAACAATGGACCCTTTGTTCCATGAGGTTCTGCAGTGTCACCATGGATTCCTTGGTTCTGTCAGGCCCAGGTGTGTCACAATGGCCCCTTGGTTCCATGAAGCCTTTCTCTGTTACAATGGAATTTTGGTTCCAGGAGTTTCTGTGGTGTCACAATGGTCTCCACGGATCTGCACTATCACAGTGGACCATCAGTGCCATCGGACTCTGCTGTGGCCAAATGGATTTTGGTTCCATGCAGCCCCACAATGTCAAAATGGTCCCTTGATTCCATGGGATTCTGCTGTGCCAAAATACATCCTTTGTGCCATGAGGTTCCACAATGTCACAGTTGACTCCTTGGGTCTGAGGCCACATCGCCACCAAATCTACAAAATATCACAGTAAGACTCCTTAACACTAATGTGGTCTTGAAGAGGGCATCATTTATTCAAACCTGAGGTCCAGCAGGGGAAAACACCAGACCTGACATAGACATGTGATGCCAAAAGCATGTTGCTCATATGCAGTTGCTACATGTGTATTAGAATTTACCCATTTCCAAGAAACGCACACCAAGTTCCCACTTTCAGTCCTTGTTTTTTCTATCACTGCAGCCTTGAGCCAGATGTCTTCTTCTCTTCCAAACATCCTTGCAGGAAAAGCAGCCCCTCAATAACTTGTTTCTCTACGAAATTGCACAGGCACAGTAAAACTCGAATAAACCTTTTTGGTATTAAGGCCAAGGCTTTGTGTGTCCAGGCAGAGGCAGGCAGGACGCAGAGCTGTCAGCAAAGGAAGAGACGGGATCTGCCTTACCAGGGCTGGGGCTCAACCCTTGGCCCTTTGCATTCCTGAAACACATTCAAGTTTGCTCAGCACCAGAGACACATTTCTCTTGCTTGTCCCCACGTGTCATCATTGTCTCCTGTGCTCTGCTCTAACTAGAACCTGGGTGAGACCCATTAAAACTTCAAGAAACTTTGGAGTTTGAATCAGAATCTGAGTTCTTGAGAAGTTTTCCTTCAGCTCCCTCTAGGGACTGATGTCCAGGGATTCAGCTCTGTTGAAAAATCCCAGCTCTACAGAGACGGGGCAACTGAGAGGCATATTTTTAAAAATATTTTATTCCATTATTAGACTCCTTGAAGGGTGAAACACAAGAGATGTAAAACTCAATGCCATTCTATCCAAAGCCAAATTATTTCCTGTTTACTATTCCTTATTAATGTTTTTCAGCCTATCAGCTTTTGCTACACAATGGTGCTAATACTTCTAACACCAACCACTCATTATTGTACCCCACGTGGCTTTGCACCAAGGCATCTTTCACAGTTCTAATTCTCCAAAACATCTGGTTTTTGTGCAAGGCCATGGTTTGAAACTTGTTTCTAGTTCAATCTCTCTCTCAGCAGTGTCTTCTCTATTCCAGGGCCATTCTGAAGTCAGCACACCTTATCTCAGAGTTTGCATCCAGATGTACAAGACGGTGTGAGCTTTCAGTCAGGCTTTGAGAATCCTTTACAATTCCATTTCTCATAAATATCAATCACAGAATGCTGCAATCACCTCTGCCCTAAAGAGAACATTAATAAAATACACCCTTGAAAATTGGAATGGATCTTTCTAAGAAGGTCATTGTCATATTTCTCTAGAATTGGAGTTGAAAAACTACTGAATGAACTGGACCAGACCAGAGGGAAATCAAGGCAGAACTGTTGTTTGCTAGGAAACCTCTGAAGCATTCAGTCAGAATCAAACTCCAAAATTTCTGATGCCGTTCATGGGTCTCACTGAAGGACACGACTGAGAAAGTGTCCCCAGGTTGCAGTGTGAGCAGGAAATTGGAGGCAGAGATGACAGGTTGTCTTGGTTTGAAAGACAGGTATGGTCTAAGGAAAGGCAGGAGCCCCTTTTCTGCAATGCAGAGTGCAACCCCCCTCCCTTTTAATTATTTTAGTTCCAATTCAGACGCCTTCAGGCAGGAGATATGGGGATAAGAATAACAGTTCTTTACTGGTATCTAACAAGGCAGAAAACAACAACAGCTATAAAAATTGACAACAGAACAGTCTAGCTCAGCTCCAGTCCCTTCTGGCCGCAGGCCGTCTCCCTGTGCTGTTACCGGTGCTGGGGGCAGGGCAGGTCCCGCGCAGTTGAAGAGGGCTGGGTGATGGCAGCAGCGGCCCAGGGGTGAGAGGGGATGGGAAAGTGACTCCCCCTCATGGTGTCGGTCGTGGTGCTCAGCAGAGTGTCCAGAGATAGTAGAGTGAGATGGGAGAGCAGCAGAGCGATGTCTAAAGGCAGGGAGCGTGGATCTCAGTGCTGGGATGGCAGGGGAAGATGCCAGAGCAGAGCCCAGGTTGTCTTCCCACTCCAACGAGCCAAGCGAGCGAGAGAGCCCTGCTCCAGACACCCCGTCCCACCTTTCCTTTTCCGGTTCGCCCCCCACCTCGACCTCCACCCACCCCCCTACGAGAGAACATTATCTGTCGTTTCAAGGTGTATCCACAATTACTTAGCATAACAATGGGAGGAATTCCACTGAAAGAAAAGGGGAACAATCCAACCCCCAACATTATCCACCCCTGAATTTCTCCCATACTAATATGCTATATCAAATTAAACTGTTACATTATATATACATACATGCAGTTAGAGACATAGGCACAGGACTATAGGTATTTCACCCTAAAACAAGGTCTCCTTGGGGTATGCATCGGGTCTCTCCATTCTTTTGCATCACCCACCAGGTGCAACCTGGTCCTTGAGCGAATACAACTCCATGGATGGGATTGTCTTTGCTGGAGGCAGGATTCACCCAAACAGTTTTTCCTAGCATACCTCTCATGTGTACCACTGGAACCTTATCTCCATTTGATATTCCCAAGGGCTCAGATTGGGCAGGGCCTGCTCTGTTAGTGGAACCTTGGGTGTTCACTAACCAGGTGGCCTCTGGTAGATTAATCTCCCAATTCTTGAAAGTTCCCCCACCCAGTGCCTTCAAGGTGGTTTTAAGCAGGCCATTGCACCGTTCAACTTTCCCTGCAGCTGGTGCATGGTTGGGGATATGGTACACCCACTCAATGCCGTGTTCTCTAGCCCAGGTGTTTATAAGGCTGTTCTTGAAATGAGTCCCATTGTCTGACTCAATTCTCTCAGGGGTACCATGCCTCCAAAGAACTTGTTTTTCCAGGCCCAGGATGGTGTTCCGAGCAGTGGCATGAGGCACAGGGTAGGTCTCCAACCACCCAGTGGTGGCTTCCACCATGGTCAGTACATAGCGCTTGCCCTGGCGAGTTTGAGGCAGTGTGATGTAGTCAATCTGCCAGGCCTCTCCATACTTATATTTGGACCATCGCCCCCCATACCAGAGGGGCTTCACCCGCTTGGCTTGCTTGATGGCAGCGCACATCTCACAGTCATGGATAACTTGAGAAATACTGTCCATGGTTAGATCCACCCCTTGGTCTCGTGCCCACTTATGTGTGGCATCTCTGCCCTGATGACCTGAGGCATCATGGGCCCATCGAGCCAGGAACAACTCTCCCTTGTGCTGCCAGTCTAAATCTATCTTTGACACCTCTATCTGTGCCGCCTGATCTACCTGCTGATTGTGTCGGTGTTCCTCATTAGCCCGACTCTTGGGGACATGGGCATCTACATGACAGACTTTCACAGGCAGCTTCTCTATCCAGGTGGCAATGTCTTTCCATTCATTGGCAGCCCAGATTGGTTTTCCCCTACGTTGCCAGTCAGCCTTTTTCCACCTTTCCAGCCATCCCCACAGAGCATTGGCTACCATCCATGAATCAGTGTAAAGGTAGAGTTTTGGCCACTTCTCTCTCAGCAATGTCCAGGGCCAGCTGAACAGCCTTGAGTTCAGCAAGTTGACTCGATTCACCTTCTCCTTTGGTAGCTTGTGCAACCTGTCGTGTGGGGCTCCATACGGCTGCTTTCCACTTCCGGTTCATCCCCACGATGCGGCAGGAACCATCAGTGAAAAGAGCATAGCGTGTTTCATCTGCTGGCAGTTGGTTATACGGTGGGGCTTCTTCGGCCCGGGTCACTTGTTCCTGTTCCTCTTCGTCGGCAAGACCAAAGTCTTCCCCTTCTGGCCAGTTGGTAATTATCTCCAAAATCCCAGGGTGATTCGGGTTTCCAATATGGGCGCGTTGTGTGATGAGGGCAATCCATTTACTCCATGTGGCGTCAGTGGCATGGTGGGTTGAGGGAACCTTTCCTTTAAACATCCACCCCAGCACTGGCAGTCGGGGTGCCAGGAGGAGTTGTGTTTCCGTGCCAACCACCTCTGAGGCAGCTTGGACCCCTTCATAGGCGGCCAAGATCTCCCTCTCCGTTGGAGTGTAGTTGGCCTCGGACCCTCTGTAGCTTCGACTCCAGAACCCCAGTGGTCGGCCTCGCATCTCACCAGGCACCTTCTGCCAAAGGCTCCAGGACAGACCATGGTTCCTGGCTGCAGAGTAGAGCACGTTCTTCACATCTGGTCCCGTCCTGACTGGGCCAAGGGCTACTGCACGAGCAATCTCCTGCTTGATCTGGGCAAAGGCTTGCTGCTGCTCAGGGCCCCAGTGGAAATCGTTCTTCTTGCGGGTGACCAAGTAAAGAGGGCTCACAATCTGGCTGTACTCAGGAATGTGCATTCTCCAAAAGCCTATGGCACCTAGGAAGGCTTGTGTTTCCTTCTTGCTGGTTGGTGGAGACATTGCAGTGATCTTATTGATGACCTCACTGGGGATCTGGCGCCGTCCATCTTGCCACTTTACTCCCAGGAACTGGATCTCTTGGGCAGGCCCTTTGACTTTGCTCTTTTTAATGGCGAAGACGGCTCCCAGCAGAATCTCAATGATCTTTTCTCCTTTCTGAAATACTTCCATTGCCGTATCCCCCCACACAATGATGTCATCAATGTACTGCAGATGTTCTGGAGCTCCACCCTTCTCCAGTGTAGCCTGGATCAGCCCATGACAGATGGTGGGGCTGTGTTTCCACCCCTGGGGCAGTCGGTTCCACATGTATTGCATACCCCTCCAGGTGAAAGCGAACTGAGGCCTGCACTCTGCTGCCAGAGGAATGGAGAAGAATGCATTGGCGATGTCAATGGTGGCGTACCACTTTGCTGCCTTGGACTCCAGCTCGTACTGCAGTTCCAGCATGTCTGGCACAGCAGCGCTCAGCGGTGGAGTCACCTCATTCAATGCACGATAGTCCACAGTCAATCTCCATTCTCCTTCAGATTTACACACAGGCCAGATGAGGCTGTTGAAGGGTGAGTGGGTTTTGCTGACCACCCCTTGGCTCTCCAGCTCACGGATCATCTTGTGGATGGGGATCACGGCATCTCGATTCGTCCGGTACTGCCGGCGGTGCACTGTTGAGGTAGCAATTGGCACCTGTTGCTCTTTCACCCTGAGGAGTCCCACTGCAGATGGGTTTTCTGATAGCCCAGGCAGGGTGTTCAACTGCTTAATGCCCTCTGCTGCCACAGCAGCTATTCCAAACGCCCACCTGAGTCCCTTTGGGTCTTTGTAATAGCCGTTCCTGAGGAAGTCTATGCCTAGGATACATGGTGCCTCTGGGCCAGTCACAATTGGATGTTTCTGCCACTCTTTCCCAGTCAGGCTCACCTCAGCCTCCAGCAAAGTCAGTTCCTGAGATCCCCCCGTAACCCCAGCAATTGAAACAGGTTCCTTCCCGACATGTCCCGATGGTATTAATGTACATTGTGAACCAGTGTCAACCAATGCTCTGTGTTCCTGTGGCTCTGATGTGCCAGGCCATCGGATCCACACCGTCCAAAAGGTCCGGTTTTCCCGTGCCTCTCCCTGGCTAGAGGCAGGGCCCCTCTAGCCCTGGTTATTATTTCTCTCCTGGGCATACATACTGGAGGTTCCTTCAAGGGGATCTGACAGATCATCTTCCCTTCTGTAATACCCTGCACCTCCATGGGAGGCTGAGGCTACCCTCACTTTAGTGGAGTTCCCTCTGTTGGTGTTCCCCTCCCTGAGTTGGCGCACCCATGCTGCCAGGACAGAAGTGGGTTTCCCATCCCACCTTCTCATGTCTTCCCCGTGGTCACGTAGAAAAAACCACAGGTCAGCACGTGGGGTGTACCCTCTCTCCCTAGCTGGGGGGCATTGGGCTCTACTTTTGGGGTCCATGACTCGCACTGGTGCTGCACTGATTCCTCACCTCTTCCCTTATCTCCTTCATCTCCTCCTTAAACTCCTCTCTGAGGTCCTTAGCCACAGCAGAGACATGAGCCTGCACTGGGCCAGCCATCATACTCTGATAATTCCTGAGCCTGTTGGCAACAGAACCCACTGTCACCTGGTTGGTATCAGCATCAATCATTGCAATAAAGGGGGTATATTGAGATGGGCCCAGGTTTGCCAGATTCCACAACATCTGCCCTGTGCACCTGGCCTTGTCAGGGTCATTGTCATGTTGTCCATCCCTCCCAAAGAGCACCTCCAGTACTGCCACTTCTCTCAGCTTTTGGATCCCTTCCTCAAGGGTATTCCAACGTGTTCTCTGGTGGTGCTCCTGCATTCTCTCCCTGTGGACAAATCTCTCTCTCACACTCATTAAAAGTCGCTCCCAGAGGGAAAGGACACCTGTCTCCCTTACAAATACCTGGTCCACACCTGAGTCCTGGGTCAAGGCTCCCAAATTCCTTGCCTCAGTACCATCCAGTTGCACACCTGTACCCATAAGGTCCCAGACCACAGTAACAAGGTTGTACAAGGCTCACAGCCCCATCGTACAATGTCTTTTTGCAGGTTACGGAGACTGTCGTATGACAGGGACTCGGTGATGATCTCAACTTCTGGCTCCCCTGCTGGTTGTGAGGGGCCCCCTTCCTGACCCTTATTATCTAGGTGCCTTGTTTTCATCTTAGACTTCCTAGTTTCCACAGGGGCAACTGCTGCTGGCTGTGAGTGCCCTTGCAGTTCAGCTGGAACCTGGACAGATGTAACATCTGTGGGTCCCACTGCTGCACCATCAGAGTCTCCCTCTTTAAGGCAGGGGGAGGGTTTCTCACCAGCTGGGGAGAGGTACTCCTTCAGCATCTGGCCCATCTCACGTATCTCCTTTGCTAGCACCCCCACCCATTCTGGGTGGTTCCTTTCCGAGTTGGGCTGTGGGGCGGGGTCAAACTCTGGGGTAATATCCCTAGTCTCTGGGATAGGATCAGGCTCTGGGGTAACCTTCCTAGTCTCTGGGACAGGATCAGGCTCTGGGGTAACTTCCCTAGTCTCTGGGACAGGATCAGGCTCTGGGGTAACCTCCCTAGTCTCTGGGACAGGATCAGGCTCTGGGGTAACCTCCCTAGTCTCTTGGACAGGATCAGGCTCTGGGGTAACATCACTAATCCATGGGGTAGGTATCAGGGTTGTTATCCAAGTCAATCTCCCCTTATCTCTGAATGTTAGATAGAACAGGTTTAACAGGGATATAAGCAACACTAGCCACAATATAATGTCATTAGCATTTAAAGTGGATTGGAACCCCTTGAAGACTGGTGGGGTGAACTTCAAAAACCCTGTGATGGGTTGAGAAAAAATTTCACCTGCTGCCACTTCCTCACAGTAAGTACCATTATTGAAGTAGCCCCAGAAACACACACTTAGAGTGTGATAGCTCTGAATCCATGTGGCCATCTTCCAGAGAAAATTAAAAATCCATGAATTCCTCAACTGATCAACCCACACAATAAACCGGATAATAGCCACAGTAACCTTAGTTACGAAACTCATGTTTAAAAAAGGGCTTGCAAATGGAAGAGATATAGCAGTGACCACATGGAGGCCAATCCAGGGTAAGCTGGACAGCATGGTGTCACCTACCACAAGCTTGGGTAATTTAAGAACTGTTATCCCCTTTTCTACCCCTCTCTCAATGCCCTCAGGCAATGCCTCACGTTCTGGGCACCAAAATCTGTCTTGGTTTGAAAGACAGGTATGGTCTAAGGAAAGGCAGGAGCCCCTTTTCTGCGATGCAGAGTGCAACCCCCCTCCCTTTTAATTATTTTAGTTCCAATTCAGACGCCTTCAGGCAGGAGATATGGGGATAAGAATAACAGTTCTTTACTGGTATCTAACAAGGCAGAAAACAACAACAGCTATAAAAATTGACAACAGAACAGAACAGTCTAGCTCCGCTCCAGTCCCTTCTGGCCGCAGGCCGTCTCCCTGTGCTGTTACCGGTGCTGGGGGCAGGGCAGGTCCCGCGCAGTTGAAGAGGGCTGGGTGATGGCCGCCACGGCCCAGGGGTGAGAGGGGATGGGAAAGTGACTCCCCCTCACGGTGTCGGTCGTGGTGCTCAGCAGAGTGTCTGGAGATAGTAGGGTGAGATGGGAGAGCAGCAGAGCGATGTCCAAAGGCAGGGAGCGTGGATCTCAGTACTGGGATGGCAGAGGAAGATGCCAGAGCAGAGCCCAGGTTGTCTTCCCACTCACAAGCCAAGTGAGCGAGAGAGAGCCCAGCTCCAGACCCCCCATCCCACCTTTCCTTTTCCGGTTCCCCCCCCCCCTCCCCCTCCACCCACCCCCCTACGAGAGAACATTATCTGTCGTTTCAAGGTGGAGCCACAATTACTTAGCATAACAATGGGAAGAATTCCACTGAAAGAAAAGGGGAACAATCCAACCCCCAACACAGGTGGTGTGGGAAATGCAGGCACAGAGAGCTCTCAGGGCCTTGTGCATACAGGCTCAGAGATTGAGATGGATACAAGGTTTAGCCTAAAACCTTGGAGAAGGCTTGGGGAATCAGAGCATGAAAAGAAAAATAGACATAAAACAAGAATATACGTTTTTAGTTTAAGTAGAAATATGTTTTAAGGAAACAGAAATATGCATTATGTAAGCAAAGCAGTATGTTAAGTGAGATAGTAAAAAATGTTAAAGTTTAGCAATAGAACCTGTTGCATACTCAGCCAGGAGCTTAAGATGCATCAATGTAGGTTTATGAAGTGTTTTATGATTTGTTGTAAAATGACACATTGTGGCAAAGCCATGAGAAGCAAAGCAATTAATGATTGGTGTAAAAAAGATGCTAGCAAACTTTGTAGGAGTATTTGATTGGCTGAAAACCTAACATAAGACATTGTAACTAAGAATTGGGCAGGTTCTGATATTATGGGTTTGAAGATAACACCTTTAATATCTCACCTTTCTATGAGACTGATGCCATGTGGCATTAAAGCATCTTTTACAATATCTCTCAGTTGCCCTGTCTTTTGTAATAATAATATCCCAATAGGCATTATTTGGACATTAAAGCTGCCAATTAGTCAATATGGATTTAAGGACACCAAGTCTATCCATTAAAACCAATGGGGATTTTGGTGAAATTTGGCCCTAAAATGGGTAAATGTGGGGGAAATGTTGGGCTGAATTCTGGGAATTTCCACTTCAGGATTGCAGTGCTGATGCTCTGGATGTCCTGGAGGCCAATCCTAAATTACTGATCCCTCACCTGTGGTCCATACTGGAGCTGTGCCTCCAGGTAAACCCTAAAATTTCCATTTTCATCTCAAAGTCTGGGAATTCTGAGCCCAAAATTGGGAATTCTAGCACCAAAAATGTTGGAACATCAGCTCTGCCCACTGAAATCACCAGGGATTGAAGGACACCAGGTCTGCTCCAATGAAGTCAATAGGGATTGAGGGACACCAGGTGTACCCATTGATAGGGCTTGATTGGGAAGAGTTACTGTTTAAACTGGGAGCACTGGGAAGGGCTAAGGGGGGACACTGGCAACACTGAAGTAAAAGTGGGACCAGTGGGAGGGATTTGTAGATATAAATGGAGATAAACAAGACTCCAGGTGTAAGCCATTGAAATCAGTAAGAATTTAGGGTCAGCAGGTCTACCCTTCAAAGGCAATGGGGTTTAAAGGCACCAGGTCTACCCAATCAAAGCAATGAGGATGTTTGAGAAACGAGTTCTGGGGGCCCCAGGGGTTTTGGTAATCCAGGTGTCCAAGGGGTACCCAGGTGTATCCAGGTGATTTCTGGGGGTCCACCCAGGTGATTTTTGGGGATAGCCTGGTGTACCCAGGTGATTGCTGGGGGGGATCCAGGTGATTTTGGGCAGTATCCAGATGTACCCAGATAATTTCTGAGAATATCCCGGTTATTTTTGGGGTAACCAAGTGCCCTGACTCACCCTGACAGGCCAGGAGAAGATGATGGCCACTGTCCTCCTAGTTGACATGGACACATGTCACCCTTGGCTACTGTGGGGCTGTTGGGGGGCACTCCAACATTCAGGGGGTACCCCAAAACTCCAGGTGATTACATCAGGGCTAGGAGGTAGGCCTGAGTTACCACGGGAGAGGATGCAGGGCAGGTACAGCCAGGTGCTTTGGTGCATGGGGTTGGTGAAGATGGTATTCTGCAGCAGCTCCAGCTCTGGGGTGGGCAAAGGAGGCACCCCAAAATCTCAGGGTGGCAGCAGGGGAAACCCCAATATCTCAGTGGGTACAGCCAGGTATCCAGGAGTTCAGGTGTGCCCATTAAAGTCATTGGGGATTTAGGGAAACCAGGTCTGCCCATTCAACCCAACAGAACCCACCAGCTCCCACTATAGGCGAGGGAGGGGCTGGAAAATTTGGGGATCTGGCAAACTTGTTGGAGTTTTTCTAGGGAATCCCTCACCTTGCTTCAGCCTTCCAGGGGGCAGTGTCCTTGCTGTAGTTCCTGGTGGGCATCAGCAGCCCCAGGCAGTGTTGCCAGGCTGAGAAGTTGGAGAAGCTGCAGCTCAGCAGGGCCCTGGTGAAGGCCAGCTCGGCCTTGAGGTCCAGGCCAGTCACAAGTGCCTACCAATGTTCCCAGGTGTGGACTGGGAAGACACCAGTATAAACCAGTAAACACTTGGAGTCACCCCTGAGCCCCTGAGCCCATGGCGGCAGCTCCCAGTATAAACCAGTAAGCTCAGCACAACCTGAAGTCACTCCCAGTGAAGTGCCAAGCATCCCCAAGCCGCCTCCCAGTATAACCCAGTACACACCAGTTTAACCCAGTAAAATCCAGAATATCCCTGTATAACCCAGTATAAACCACTACAACCCACTATAACCCCCAGGACCACATCCCAGTATAAACCAGTATAAGCCAGTATAACTCACAATCGGCCACCAGGTCCTCCCAGCCAGCAGGGGGCAAAAACACACCCCTGCTCCCTTTCCCAATAGAACCCAGTACAACCCAGTAACACCCCAGCACCCCATCCCAGTGCAAGGTGATTGAGCATCACAGACTGTCCCAGTGACATCATAGAGCTGAGTGTGACATCACAGGGCAGAGGTCTGACATCACAGAGCAGGCTGTGACATCACAGGAGGGGCTGTGTGACATCCCAGCAGGGCTGTGTGAGGTCACTGTGTTGGTCACTCTGCCCCAGCCCCCCTCACAGTTTCCCCAGACAAGTCCAATGCTGTTCATGCCCAGCAGGGTCCCCTGTCCCCCGGGATCCCCCTGCTCCACCTGGAGCCACAGCCTCCCCCAAGGATGTTCCACAAATCAACCCCAGAGCCTGACACGGGGACAAGGGGCCAGGGCCGTGTGACCAGGACATCAAGGCCGTGGATTATCCAGGTCACTGGGGCCTGTTTTGGGTTGCCCAGGGCAGGAAAGATGTCTGGCAGCTGGAGCAGGGTGAGGGAAGGGCCTCCAAGGTGGGGCTGGAGCCCTTTGGCTGTGAGGAGAGGCTGAGGGAGCTGGGCTTGTCCAGCCCGGAGCAGGGAAGGCTGAGGGGCTCCTCATGCCAGCAAGGACAGGAGGAATTAAAATGAGTCAGGCTGACTTCAGCATTTCCTCAACACCAAAAGCAGCATGAACTCCCTTTCCCCATCCATCACTGAAAGCTTTGCAAATAGAACATTCTTCAAGCTGTTTTAACTGCACTCCAGGCAGAGCAGGCTGGTTCAACACATTAATTGTGTTTATATCTATTATAACATCCACTTTGCCTACAAATCTACAAACAGGAAAAGAAAACAAAACAATTTTTTCTATATTGTTTTCAATATAGTATATTCACTTTGAATGCGCTTCTGAAGTCTTTCTAATTAACCACAGAAGAATTGTAGACTAAAATTTTTTCCCAGGAGATTGTTTTATTTGCGTGTTTTGAAAAAATGTTAATTACTCGTTGCCACTGAATTTCTCAACTGAAGACCTCAGGAAAGAAGAGGCCTCTGGAGTAGAAAAATTCATCAGCAACCTCCAAGTGGCTGAGCATCCATCCTCATCAGAGCAGCAATGAACAGAAATGGGCACAGCTTTGTGGCTGCCCCAGCTTTGGGATGGGCCCTGGGCCTGGAGCAGGAGCAGCTCTGGAGGGCCCCAAGGCCGGGGCTGTTGTGCTGGCCTGGGCAGATGGGATGGCAGGAGGGGCTGCAGAGCTGTCAGGAGCTGAGGGAGAGGGGAGCAGGGCAGCCAGGGAGCCTCCTTTTGCCTTGGCCAAGCAGCTTGGCCATGGCTGGGGCTGAGTCCTCTCTGAGCTGCAGCTGCTGCTGTGCCCTTGGCAGGGGCTGAGGCCGTGGGGCCACTGCCCAGAGCCCCCTGGCCTGAGCAGAGCTGTGGGGCCAGAGCCGGCTGGGCTGTGCTGGGGAGAGGCCCTTGGTGCTGCACAGAGCTCAGGGCAGCTGGCACAGCTTGCAGGGAGCTGGGCTGGCCTGAGAGAGCCTGCCAGAGAAAGCAGCAGTGTCCATGTCAGCCTGGCTGAGCGGGCAGGGGCACGACTCAGCCCAGGCCTTGTGGGGCAGGGCCAGCGCCTGGGGAAGGCATTGCAAACAGGCAAGTGGCCCAGAGAGGAGGCTGCTCTGTGCCCTTGGTGGCATGCACAGAGCAGGGAGGGGGCCCAGGACATTTGTCAGCGCCAGCCTCTGTCCCCAGCCCTTGCCAGCCCTGGCTGCTGAGCCCAGCTTTGGCCTGGGCTGAGTTTGGCTGTGGCCCAGCTCCATCCTCCTGCGGGGCTCAGGGCCTGTTGCCGGCCATGGCCAGCCCTGCCCGGCCTCTGTGCTGGCCCAGAGCCCGGCAGAGCCTGGGGCAGGGCTGTCAGTGCAGGCCCACAGGTGCCACGGGCTGTGCAGGAGCTGGCAGAGGCTGCCCAGCAGGGAGGCCATGGGGCACAGAGCCCCAGGGCTGCTGTGGGCACCACGGCTGCACCTCCAGCTCCAGAGGAGATGGGACAGATGGGAGCAGAGACAAATCATTCCTGCTGCATTCTTTACTGTGTTTGCTTATACAGGTGACCTGCATCCATATGTAGAGGGCGTGTTTTGTTTCAGATAACACTGGTAGAGTGATAGGCATAATATTATTTAGCTGAAAAATTTATTTTTATGCATAATACACAGTGAGAACGAAAAGACACATATGATCAGAAGAGTATCTGAGTTTTTCAGGGGATGACAGAGACTCATCAATGTTCCAGTAGTCAAACCTGTTCAAAAACTTTCCTCAGAGCTTCCTTGAGATGAGAGGAGACCACCAGAGACCAAGGCCAGACAGAGATCCCTGTCCTGGCAGCTTTTGTCTGGGAGAACCCTTGCATATAGGGAATTTTTCATGTGGAGTATCAATTTTGGCCATGGGCACCTGGAAAAATGGATGGTTCTTTTCCATAGGAAGGAAAGCACAGAGCTTCAGTTCTCGAGGGGCTGATGAGAGTCAGATCTCAACATTCCAAGATCACCTGGGCCTGTCAGGTGGCTCCTGGGAAGCGAAACCACCCAGATCTGTTCCATCTTCCCTTGCTTCCATGACACCCTGCAGGGTCACAATGGCCCTTTGTTTCTCAGGAGCCCCACAGTGTCACAATGGTCTCCATGATTCCGTGGGGCCTTGCAATGCCACAATGGTCTCCATGGATCCACGGTGCCCTGCCGGATCACAATGGAGCTTGGGCTGCACGAGGCCCTGTAATGCAACAGTGGCCTCTTGGTTCCACAAAGCCCTGCTGCATCACACTGGGCCCTTGGCACCATGCAGCCCAGCAGGGCCACAGTGATGTCCTTGGTGCCACAGAGTCCTCACAGTGTCACAATGGTCTCCATAGGAAGGAAACAACCAAGCCCCAGCATGGCAGGGGCTGATGAACTGCAATCATCAGAGGTCAAGGCTGGGCAGACCTGTCTGTCCTGGCAGGTTTGTCTGTGAACAAGCCTTGGATAAATTCCATATATCCCTTTGGAATATATATATAGTATAATATACTTTGGAATCCCAATTTCAGCCATTTGTGCCTGGGGGATACACCCAGGTCTTTTCCATAGAATGGATATCACTCAGTCCCAGTGTTTGGAAAGCAGTTGAGAGCTGGTCCTCAGGAGGCCACAGCAAGCCAGACCAGTCTGTAGTGGCAGCTTTTGTCCAGGAGCAATCATTGGATATAGGACTTTGGAGGTGGAATCCAAATTTCAACCATGGGTGCCTGGAGACGAGAATGGTTCTTTTCCACTGGAAGGAAAGCACAGAGTCCTGGTGTTTCAGGTGGTAGATGAGCAGTAGCCACCTGAGGCCAAGACCAGCCAGACCTCTTTATCCTGGTAGTTTTTGTCTGGGAGTTATTCTTGGTTACACAGAATTTTGGAGGCAGAATCCCAATTTCAGTCATGAGCACCTGGAGAAGGATGGTTCTTTCCTATGGGAAGGAAAGCAGAGAGCCCTAATGTCACAGGGCAAATTAAAGGAGACCACCAGAGAACAAGGCCAGCCAGACCTGTCTGGGTAGCTTTTGTCTGGGAAGAAACTCTGGCATACAGGAATTTTGGAGGAAAATTACCAATTCTGGCCATGGTTGTCTGTGCAGGAAGGATGATTTTTTTCCCTAGGAAGGAAAGCCCTGAGCCCCAGTGTTTGAAGGCAGGTGAGAACGAGCCCTCAGGAAGACAAGGGCAGCCAGGCTTGTTGGTAATGGTAAAAGCTTTTATCTGGGAGCAATCCCTGGATATTGGGAATTTTGGAGGTGGAATCTTGTTTCAACCATGGGTGCCTGGATGAGAAGTACAGTTCTTTTCCATGTGAAGGAAAGTCCAGAGCCCCAGTGTTTCAGGGGTACATGAAAAGAGACCCTCAAGATGCCAAGGGCAGTTGGACCACTCAGGCCAAGCCAAGCAGACCTGTTACCTGTTCCCTTGGATCCTTGGGGCCCTGCAGTGCCACAATGGCAGTGTCATATTGGATCCTTGGTTCCACGAGGCCCAGCTGTGTCACACTGGCCTCTTGTTTCCATGGGCTCCACAATGTCACAGTGGTCCCTTGGTCCCATGAGCCCTTGCAGTGTCACAGGGGTCTCCTTGGGGTCACAGTATCCCAATGGACCCTTGGTTCCATGGGGACTCACAATGTCAGAAGGGTCTCCTTGGTTCCCTGAGGTCCTGCAGAGCCCCTTGATTCAATGAGGCCTCAAAGTGTCATTGTGGTCTCCAGGATTCCATGAAGCCCCACAATGTCACAATGGACCTTTGGTTCCATGGGGTCCTGCACTGTTCCATGAATCCTTAGTTCCATGGGCCCTGTAGTGTCACAATGGACTCCTTGGTTCAAAGGTGCCACACAGTGACAAAATCACCCCTTGGCCTGAGGAGACCCCTTAGTGTCACAGTGGTTCCTTGGTTCCATGGGGCCCCATAATGTCACAATGGCTCCTTAGTTCAATGAGGTCTTTAGTGTTTCCATGATTCCATAAGGCCTTGCAGTGTCACAACAGATCATTGGTTCCATTGAGCCCCACAGTGTCACTATGGTCCCCTTGGCTCCACAAGGCTCTGAAGTGCCACAATGGCCCTTTGGTTTCACAAGGCCTCAAAGTGTAAAAATGGCCCCCATGGTTTCATGAGGCCCTGTCGTGTCACAATGGACCTTTGGTTCCATGGTGCCCCACAGTGTCACAATGGTATCCTTGGTTCCATGATGTCAGAATGGACCCTTCATCCCATGGAGACCCACAGTGTCACTGTAGTGCCCTTGATTCCATGAGGCCCTGCCATGCTGAAATGGCCCCTTGGTTCCAGTGGGTCCCAAAGTGTCAGAATGGTCTCCATTGTTCCATGAGGCCCTGCAATGTCACTGTGGTCCCCTTGGTTCCACGGGGCCCCACAGTGTAATAATGCACTCTTGGTTCCATGAGGTTCCTTGTCACAATGGCCTCCTTGGATCCATAGTGTCACAATGGCCCCTTGGCTCCAGGTGGCCACACTGTGTCACAATGGCTCATGGCTCCATGAGGCCACACAGTTTAACAATGGACCCTTGGTTCCATGAGGCTTTGCTGTGTCACAATGGACTTCTGGTTCCATGAGATTTCATACTGCCAACAACAATCTCCCTGGTTCTGCAGTGTCACCATGGACCCTTTGTTCCATGACGTTCTGTAGTATAACATTGTCACCTTGGTTCTGTGAGGTTCTGCAGTGTCACAGTGGGCCCATGGCTCCACGAGGCCTTGCTGTGTCACAATGGCTCCTTGGTTCCAAGAGGTTTCTCAGTGTTCACAATGATCTCCTTTGATCCACAGTGTCACAATGGACAATTGATTCCATGTGGGCTCTATGTATCAAAATGGATTTTGGTTCCATGGGGTTCTGCTGTGCCACAATGGCCCCTTTGTTCCATCAGTTTGCACAGTGTCACAGTTGACTCCTTGGATCTGGGAGGCCCTGCCATGACCTAATCTACAAAATAGCTGAATAAGGCTCCTTAACACTAATTTGCTATTTAAGAGGATATCATTTATTCAGGCCAGAGGTCTAGTGAGAGATTACTCCTAACCATACGTGGACATGTAATTCTACAAGTGTGTCACTTATATTCAGTCACTGCTGGTGCATTTCAATTTACCCATTTCCATAACCGCCCCCCCCCCTGTTTCCCAGGTTCAGTCCTTGTTTTATCTATCACTGCACCCTTGAGCCAGATTTGTTCTTATTGTCTTCCAAAAATCCTTGCAGAGAAAGCAGTTCCCGCAAGCCTTTTTATTAAGCTAAAAGTTCACAGTCACAGTAAAATTGGAATTAAATATTTTGGTATCAAGGCCAAGGCTTTGTGTGTCCAGGCAGAGGCAGGCAGGAGGCAGAGCTGTCAGCAAAGGAAGGGGCCAGCGAGGTGGGGCAGCCGGGGGATGACGACAGCCTGCAGGGACAGAGGCGCAGGGCATGGACACCGTAGGACAGCCTGGGCTGCAGAGGGCACAGGGATGGGCAGCAGCTGAAAGGCCCTGACACAGCCAACTCCTGCAGCACTTGGGCCATGCAGGCTGGCCCTGGGCCTGAGGCCAGCAGGGGACAAGTGAGCCTTGCTGTGCTGGGGCCTCATTGCCTCCTTGTCCCTGCTCAGCAGCCTGGCAGGGGCCGCCCCATGGTGCTGCCCTTGGCATTGCACATGGCCAGAGCCCAGTGGGCCGGGAAGAGCCCTGAGCAATGAGGGAGGGACAGGATCTGCCTTGCCAGGGGCTGGGGCTCAGTCCTTGGCTCTTTGCATTCCTGAAACACATCCAGGTTTGTTCATCACCAGAGACACCTTTCCCTTGTTTGTCCGCACCTGTCATCACTGCCACAAGTGTTCTGCTCTAACTGGAACCTGGGGACACTTTCTCAGTTGTGTTCTTCAGTGAAACCCATTAAAACTTCAAGAAACTTTGGAATTTGAATCTGACTTGGAGTTCTTGAGAAGTTTTCCTTCATCTCCCTCTCAGGGACTGATGTTCAGGGACTCAGCACCAAAGCCCTGAGAGGGTCATTAAAGTCCTTGTGCTGTGTCTGTGCTGATGAGCTGGGCTGGGCTCCTGGCACAAAGGCAGCTCCTGGCAACCAAGAAAAACTTCATAAAGACATTTCTGCTGAGGAGCAGCTCCTCTCCCAGCCCAGCAGGGCTGAGGGCACTGCCTGCAGGCACTGAGGGGACAGGAGCCAGGCACAGACAGGCTGAAGGCAATCGGGACTGGGAAGACATTGAGCTGAGACTGCACTCGGGGAAACATCTTCACAGCCCTGGACATGGTGAGTGTGTGGGTGCAGGGCAATGTCCCCTGTGCTCCTGGAGGGATCTCCTGGAGCCAGCACAGCCCACAGCCTGGGGGATGTGTCAGGAGGACTCTCCCAGTTTCTCTGAGACAGAGGAGGAGGAGGATGTGCTGCAGAGCAGGGCCGCCCTGGGCACTGTCAGAGGGACAGGGCAGGACGGCTCCTGCTGCCAGGGACGGCTGCAGGGGCTGAAGCTGGGGCTGCAGCCAGGGCTGCCCAGGGCTGTCCTGCACAGCAGCTCCTGCAGCCCTCAGGGCTCTTGGCCAGCCCAGGCCATGTGCCACCTGCCAGGGGCACCTCTCAGCCTGCCTGGTAGCTCCCCATGGACTGTGGGGAGAAGTTGGAGGTGTAAGGAGCCACCCCCATCAGGGCAGATTCCTCCTGCTGTGGAGATGGTGCTGCATGGCCAGGGCTGCTCTCAGCTTTCTCCTCAAGGCAAGGCAAAGGGGCTGTCAGGTGTGTCTGTGTCACTGACACTCCTGCACTGTCCCACTGGCCATCAGCACATCTGCCTCCCATCTCCCTCACAAAGTGCCTCCTCACCCTCCTGTGCTGCCTACAGACAGCAGCAGCAGCACCTTGGCTTGCAGCATCTCAGTTTGTGTGAGCTGCCCTTAAGGCCCTGCTGGCAGGGAGATGGCCCTGGGCAGTGCCCTGTGCTGGGAGGGGTGTGCAGGGCAGAGCTGAGCCCCCAGGGCTGGGCTGGGCTCTGGGAACACTGGCAGGGACAAGGGTTGGATAGAGAGAAAGAGCTTCCCATAGGCACAACTGCAGGCAGCAGAGAGCCAGAGCAACCCTTGCTATCCCTTCCTGTCCATCTGCACAAGAAAAGAGAGAAAGGTTTGGAGAAAACGATTTTTAAGCATGAGTCATCAAAAAGTCCACTTTATTTTCAAATACGTTTAAACTGAGGTCACCCTGAAATAGTGGGAGGTGTAATGAGCAAACGGCACCTGTGTGTCACCAGCAGGTCTGAATGCAGTGGGGCACAGGGAGCCCTGTTTTCTCTCTGGGCTTCCCAGTGTTCAGTCTGAGAGCAATGCTGAAGATGAGGCAGTAACTCAGCAGCAAAAAGCTGAATTAAAAAGAAAAAAGAAAATGGAAAGTGAAATTTCCCCAAAGATAGAGAATTTTCAGTGAATATATAAGAAAATAGCATAGGAGTGACCCACAGAAGCCTGTCCCAGCTTGTCAATGTTTTCTTTGAACAGTCCCCCATGCCGAGAGTGCAGAAATGTCCAACAGCAGCTCCATCAGCCACTTCCTCCTGCTGCCATTGGCAGACACGCGGCAGCTGCAGCTCCTGCATTTCTGCCTCTTCCTGGCCATCTCCCTGGCTGCCCTCCTGGCCAACGGCCTCATCATCAGCGCCGTAACCTGCGGCCACCACCTGCACACCCCCATGTTCTTCTTCCTGCTCAACCTGGCCCTCAGCGACCTGGGCTCCATCTGCACCACTGTCCCCAAAGCCATGCACAATTCCCTCTGGGACACCAGACACATCTCCTACTCAGGATGTGCTGCTCAGGTGTTTATGCTTGTCTTCTTTTTTGGAACTGAGTTTTCCCTCCTGACCATCATGAGCTACGACCGCTACGTGTCCATCTGCAAACCCCTGCACTACGGGACCCTCCTGGGCAGCAGAGCTTGTGCCCACATGGCAGCAGCTGCCTGGGCCAGTGGCTTTCTCAATGCTCTGCTGCACACAGCCAATACATTTTCCCTGCCCCTGTGCCATGGCAATGCCTTGGGCCAGTTCTTCTGTGAAATCCCACACATCCTCAAGCTCTCCTGCTCCAAATCCTACCTCAGGGAAGTTGCACTCATTGTGGCCACTTTCTGTTTAGCTTTTGGTTGTTTTGTGTTCATGGTTTTCTCCTATGTGCAGATCTTCAGGGCTGTGCTGAGGATCCCCTCTGAGCAGGGACAGCACAAAGCCTTTTCCACCTGCCTCCCTCACCTGGCCGTGGTCTCCCTGTTTATCAGCACTGGCTTTTTTAGCTACCTGAAGCCCCCCTCCGTCTCCTCTCCATCCCTAGATTTGGGCTTGTCTGTTCTGTACTCAGTGGTGCCTCCAGCCCTGAACCCTCTCATCTATAGCCTGAGGAACCAGGAGCTCAAGGATGGCCTGAGGAAAATTATCATGAATGCTGCTCAGAAGCAATAAACTGTTGGTCGTCTGCATAGCTGTTGTTGTGTTAAATTCATGCTTAGTTTGTGTCTTGTATTTTTTGCTGCTGACACAGCTGTTGCACTATTGAGAATTTGTTTGCACAGAAGTCTTTGACTGTACAATTTTTAATTCAGTGTTTGTCCTTCTAGCAAACCCAGAGACTGTATAAGCCAGGAGCTATACTACCCATGTGCTTACACCAAATAAAGAACTTTGTATTGTCGTGTTCCCCTGACATTCCTCCCTGACTTCTCTGCAGCTGCAGGGTCCAGAGGGCCTCTGGAAAAGGGAACCCCAGTGCTCCTCACTGCCTGGCAGCCCCAGGGCTTCTGCTCCATAACCTCCCCATCCTTGTCTTCCACACTCCCCTTCAGAGCCCCTGGGCTGGTTTAAGGCCTCAGGGCTCTCTCAGCTCAGCCCCAGTCCTGCTGTGTGACTGTCCAGGGACTGCAGGCAGGGACAGGCCGTGGGCACTGCAGGGACAGAGCTGGGCTCTCCAACAACATTTCCATCATGCAAGGGCATCTCCCCAGTGCAGGGCTTGAAAGCTTCAATCGCCTTCCCAGTTTGCTCTCATGGATGTTCCCAACACAGCGCCCTGGAGAGGAGAGCAGCAGTGACCAGCACAAGTGTGGCAGTGTTCAGGGTGGGGCTGTCCCAGCAGTGCCCTGGCAAAGCCAGCGCCGCTCCCAGCAGTGGCCTCTCACCCCAGGGCACAGAGGTTGTTCTTCCCTCCCTGGAGGGACATCAAGTGACCAGGTCAGGAGTCTGTGTTTGCAGTGCAGGGACATTCCACAGCCCTGAACATCCTGTGTGTGTGTGAGGGGACATGAACCCAGTGAGCACAAAGACCTTCAGCTGTTCTGGTGTTCCCAGAGAGTAACATCCCCTGGGAACCCCTGGATGCAGGGTTGGGATGAGCTCCTGTGCCCAGAGCTCCCCGTGTCCATTCCTCCGGCCGTGGGGCACCTCGGGCAGGGCATGGTGACACCCGCAGGGCTGAGTTCCGTGCCAGGCTCTGGCAGTGGCAGCAGAGCCCAGGGAGCCCCTGCCCATGCTGCAATGAACTCTGTGTGTGTGTGTGTGTGCCAGGGAAGGACTCGTGTCCCTGGACACCCCTGGGGCTGTGAGCAGGGTGTGAACTCGGGCTGTAGCCTCGGCTGCTCTCAGTAGCAGAGTGCAGCCCATGACACTTGGGACAGCCATGGTGCCACCCTGCTCTGCAGCACTGTGGCTCCTGCAGCCACCTCTGTGCATTGCCCTGCCCCAGCTGTGCTACTTGCCGGCGCGATGGCTTCCAGGCGTGGCCACTGCCTGGTGTGCAGCAGGAAGCAGGTGAGAGCAACATGGCCCGTGGTGGCCCAAGCCACCTGACTCGTGGGTTCCTTGAGAGGGGGCTCTGAGCGCAAGGCTGATGGCTCCCTCTTGGCGATTTCCAGATGATGGAAGCCAAGCAGGTGAGGCAGAAGGCTGCCTTGCCTGAACAGACAACTTCTCTGGGAAAGAGCATGGAAAAGGAAGCAGTGTGCCCCGTGGAATCCAGGCCAGGAGAAGAATACACAGATGCCTCTTGTCACTGTAGGGAGAAATCTGGTGTGGTAAAAGCTCAAGTGGAGATGCAGGTGGCTAGAAATAAAAACGGGGGGGGGGGGGGGTCACAATAACGAGTGTTTTATAACACATTAATGGGAAAAAACATTGTAAGAATGACATCGTCCCCTTCCAGGATGTGGATAGTCACTTCTCAAACAAGGACAGAGACACAGTACAGATGTTTCATGCCTTTTTTGCCTCTGTCTTCAACACTCATCCCACTCTTTGATGCCTTAAGTTTTAGCTTTTGTATTTTGCAAGTTCTGTACTGCCTTCGTGTGTAACTCTGAATTTCATATCAAGTTCTCTTCACAGTTTAGTCAGACAAAACAATCCTTTTCCAGCCTGAGAACCAAGGACACCACTGCAGCTTCAGGCCCAAGAGTGTAAACAACAGCGAACTGAAGAAAGCAATCTGGGAGGAAGGAACTTCATGACCTGAAGCTGTCATTGGACAATGAACCCCAAGAATGGAAATGGACCTAAACTTAGAAAAGTGTGAATACCTGTGACCGCTCCTCCACCTTGCGTCCATCCTGGGTAGAGCCACGGCCGGGCTCTTACACTGCCCAAGGTGTAACCTTCAAAGGCCTTTTAATAAACACCTCCTTGATTCCCTTAACACTGTCCAGCCTCTGTTCCCAGCAGCCTCTCCTAGGCATCGCCTTCCCAGTGGAAAACATTGCATCGTACCAAGGGACACTGCAAAGTCCTTGAAGATGGCAAGCCCTGCTCAGCAGAATGCAAACCACCCGCTGTGTTTGATCCACAGCATTCCCTTGCAAACGCAACACGTGCCAGCTAATGAGAAGAAAGAAACTGTATGGCAGTCAAAACCAGAGCAGTGGGAGCACCATGAACGCTCCTTGGCAAATCCTGATTTATTTAGAGCAGAGGCACTGCAGATGTCAGTGAGCTGCTAACAAAAATCTCTTCCTGCCTTTGACAGCCGGTTCAGGAGAGCTCCCCAGAAACAGAGGAACTGCAACTCCTTTTGTCTCTGGAGGATCTGCTCGGGCACAGAGTGGTGGGTGTTTCCAGTTGGGAATGCTGCAGCATCCTGGGAGCAGTGGGCTGGACACTGCTGGCACCAGCACTCCTCCTCACATGCCACGGGCTCCAGGGAACAATTCATCGCAACGGGCTGAGCTCCTGTTCTTACTTCCAGGCTTCTCACTTCCAGGCTTTCTCTGGCCACGTGCATCTTCAGCCATGAGCCACTCTGTGGATCCCTGCAGCGGGTGGGGCTGTGAAGGCACAAAGGGGCTGAGCGCTGGCGTGAGGCAGGGCAGTGATGTGCTGGCCACAGCACTGTGACATCGCCGCGCTGGCACTATATAAGACAGGCCAGCAGTTGCAGCTGCCAGTGCAGTCGTGATGGGACGTGCCAGAGCCATGGGTGATGGCGACGTGCCAATGACTGCGCTTCTCCTGCTGCTGGCCACTGCGGCTGTCTGCTGGGCCATTGGCCACTGGCAACCACGGTGGTGGCAGACAAGGAGACCAAAGAGGAGCAAGCGTCCCGTGGTCCCGCCCAGAGGCTCAAGGAGGAACCCAGGAACCCCTGTGGCTCCTGGGTCATCCAGGCCTCGGGCGACCCCTCGCAAGCGGCCATGGGCTCCCGTGAGCCTCCTGGGCAGCCCCTGCAGCTGAGGCCCCTTTGTGGCCGTGGCCCATGAGCTGCAGGATCTGATGCTGTTGCTCTGGGATGGCGAGGGGACACATACGCCACGCTACGGTGGGATGTGGCAGGCCCTGTGGAAGGAACTGGAGGAGCTGGTGAAGCGAGGCCACCTGCCCTGCTGTAGCTCGTCCAGCTCCTCAGGAAGCCTCCATCACCCCAAGAGGCTTCTCTCCATCCCTGGGAGAGCCTCAACCCTTGCAAGGATGGCACACCAGCGGACACATGCCATCCTTGCGGGGACCTCAGGCCATCAGAGAGCCTCCATCCTGCCAGGAGCCTCTGCAATCTCTGACAGCCTCCATCCCTTGCAGAGGCGCAGTGAGACCTCTCTGCCTGCGGACAGTGCAGAGCCCGTGGACAGGTCTCCCAGCTCCCTGGGCGTCAAGAACACAGGCACAACCCTGACCATAGACGGGACCGGGGAAAGCCCAGAAGTCCCAGTGGGAGCCCAGCCCGAACCAGGGGAGGCTTCACAGGAGCAGCTGGCGGAGCAGCGAGCATCCTGGGGACAGCAGCTCTAGGCCCACAGCTGCCAGGATGCTGGGCCGGTTTTGCCAGCTGGCAACAGCCCGAGCCTGGAGGTGGAGACGACCCTCGAGACACCAAGGGGGTTCCTCCATCTCCAGGAAGCTGCCCCAAGACAGCCTTCGACCACCACGAAGGCCTCTCTAATAGCGGGTAAGATGTGCCTAGGAGCTGTCTGAGGCTGTCCCGGGGCTCTTGAGGGGCATGCCCAAGCCAGGCCAGGGCCCCTGAGAGCAGCCTAGTCCCTGGCTGCTTCCAGTGCCTCCCATGCCAAAGGCTTCAGAGGCTTCAAAAAGCCCTGTCTGCTTTGCAGCTGCTCCTGGAACCCCCCTGTGTGACACCTCGGGCTGTAGCCCCGGCTGTCCTCAACATCACAGTGCAGCCTGTGACGCCGGGGACAACGACAGTGCTGCCCTGCCCCGCTGCACCGTGGCCCCTGCAGCCACCTCTGTGCCCTGCCCTGCCCCAGCTGTGCCACTCGCCACCCCAACGGCTGCCCCGCGGTGGCCGCAGCCTGGCGTGCAGCAGGAAGCAGGTGAGAGTAGCGTGGCCCTCGCTGGCCCAGCCCGCCTGCCTGGCGGACATTTGGAGGGGGGGCCCTGAGCGTGAGGCTGATGGCTCGCTCTTGGCACCAGGGCAAAAGAAGCAGCTGCAGGAGCTGTACCAGCTGGCCCCGCATCTGGGACGTGGCAGTTTTGGCACCGTTTTCTCGGGCATGTGCCTCTCGGATGGGAGCCTGGTGAGTGGCTGCGAAGGCCGGGTGTGAGAGGAGGGACAGGGGTGGGGAGGGGCAGGGCTTGAGCTCATCCCCCCTCTCTCGATGGTTTGCAGGTGGCCATCAAACGCGTGGCCCGGGAGAGCATCCTGCAGTGGGACGAGCTGGTGTGTGAGCGGGTCCAGAGGGACAGGGCAGGGCGGGGCGGGGTGGGGCCGGCAGGGATAAGCCCGGGACCCTGGCAGTGGCAGGCGGGGGATGGCAGGCTGAGCGGGGCGGGGTGGGCGCGGGCTCCGCGCGCGAGTCAGGGCATTGCAGGCCTGGGGATGCCAGAGATCGGTGGTGGGGCCGGGCAAGGGGCACCTCCCAAGCATCCCCCGGGGCTTGGCAGGAAGCCCAAGCACCAGGGGGGCTGCCTGGGGCGGGCACTGGGGCATCCCAGCCAGGGGACAGCGCAGCTAGTGGGCAGCATCAGGCCTGCTGGAGGCATTATCTCCTCCTCACAGCCCGATGGCACCTGTGTTCCCTTGGAGATCGTGTTGATGGAGAAGGTGGGGTCTGGCAACTGCTCCATCATCCAGCTGCTTGACTGGTTTGAGATGCCTGACAGCTTCCTGCTGGTGATGGAGCGTCCCGAGGCATCGCAGGATCTCCTGCAGTTCCTGCAGGAGCAGGGGTCCCTCAGTGAGGAGGTGGTGTGCTGGCTCTTCCACCAGGTGCTGGAGGCTGTGTGGCACTGCACCGCCTGCAGCGTCCTGCACCATCAAGCCAGAGAACCTCCTGGTGGACCCGGAGCGTCACGAGCTGAAGCTCATTGACTTTGGTTGTGGCACCTTCCTCCAGGAGCGGGCCTACACACAATTTGCCAGTGAACCCCCAGCCTGGGCCCTGCTGCCAGTGCCAGGCACTGCACGGCCCCATTCCCTCCCGGGCAGCGGGCTGCGGCCTTCAACCGGCTGCCCTGTGGCAAGGAGCAGATGCCGTGTCCCAGGAGCCAGCTGCTGGCCCTGCCCACAGAGCGGGGCTGCAAAAGCTGGGCCCCGGCCCCTCGGCCTGCCTGGCCCACAAGGGTGTGGGCTGCTCTGCTGGCCTTCTTCACCTTGCAGAATGGTTTCTTGGCTTTGGCCAGATGGTTGGGGGATGTGGGCTGGCCTGCAGGGGAAGTCGGGGCCGCCGGCGCAGCCGCTGCCTCAGCCAGGAGGCCGGCGCCAGGCTCTGGAAGGCAGCGGCCTGCGCCTGCACAGCGCCGCCTGTCTCCCCTAGGAACACGCGCGTACAGCCCACCCGAGTGGATCGGCCTTGGCTGCTACCAGGGCCGTTCAGCCACCGTCTGGTCCCTGGTTGTGCTGCTGTATGAAATGGTGTGCGGGACCCTCCCCTTCAGGAACAACCGCCACATCGTGTCGGGGCAGCTCTTCTTCGGGCTGCAGCTCTCCCGAGGTTGGTATCTGGCCTGACGAAGGCAGGCTTTGGCAGATGGCGGCGCGCAGCCCGGCGTGGCCCTGGCACAGCTGGGCAGGATGTCGCTGTGCCCTCAAGGGCTGGCCGTGGGAGGTGGCCCGTGCCCACGGGCTCCCTGTGGCACGCGTGGCTGAAGGTGGTGGCCGTGTCCCGCCGTGCCGCTCTCCCGCACGGGGCAGGGTGGGTCGGCTCCTGCGGGCGCCAGGGGCAGCTGGGCAGGAGCCTTCTGCAAGTGACCGTCACTTTCTGGCTTCTCTCCCCAGAGTGCAAACATCTGATCCGCTGGTGTTTGTCCAAGCACCCCGCGGACAGGCCAGAGCTGGAGCAGATCTTCTGGCACCCTTGGGTGTGGGGCGGGCGTTTCTGACGCCTTGCTGGAGCCCCTGCAGCACCCAGTTCCCACGTCCCACGCAGGACCCAAAAAATAAAAAAACCAGAAACCCATTGCGGAGTGTCAAGTCTGCTCCTTGTCAGCAGCTTCAGCTAAAGAAAGCTCTTGGGAAAAGGGCTAATCCCTCAGGTGCTCCCTTCAGCCTTCTTCAAGCTTTCCAGGCCTTTCCTTCAGCATGGTAACTTTGTGTCTTCCAGCACAGGCTGGAGCACAGCTAGGAGGGCCTTTAACAAGACAAGAAAGGCAACACTGAAGCAACAGCTGTCCTTTCAAACCCAGGCGCCCACTTGGGCGTCTCCTGAAGTGAAACAAGGGAGGGCTCTGTGTGCATTCCAAGGGCCAGGGCGTGGCAGGGGCAAAGATGTTGCTCTGCTACCAAAGCTGGGAGAAGAGCCAGAAGCACCAAAACGTCATTTCACCCTGAGCCCTGATGAACTCATGCTCTTTCTTTCCCTCAAATCGCCAGCACGCAAATGCAGGACAGGCCTCGTGGCTCGTGGCAGAGCCTTCTTCCTCCCCAGGGAGCCTCCTGGCAATAAGGGGGGAGCTCCCCTCAGCCCAGGACTCACCAGCTCAGGGCCCCTAGAGCCAAGCCGCCGGCTGAGCCCCCCGTGCCCTGAGCCAAGTGGGCATTGGGCCCATCCTGGCCACGGCCACAGCCAATGCAGCGAGGTTCACACCTCTGACAAGAGGAACAGGGCCAGCAAAACCTCAGCCCGGGCCATGAGGAGAGCAGACTTCAGGCTCTAAGGTCCCTGGGGAAAATGTATTTGAATGTGCTGGCGCCCATCAGGGCTGGTGACTTTTGAAACATCACCTCCTACGGGCGCAGGGGCAGGCCATTCCCAGCTGTCGGAAGCCAAGCAGGCGAGGCACCAGGCTGCCTTGCCTGAACAGGCATCTTCTCTGGGATGGAAAAGGAAGCAGTGTGCCCCGTGGAACCCAGGCCACGAGAAGAATACACAGGTGCTTCTTGTCACTGTAGGGAGAAATCTGGTGTGGTGAGAGCTCAACTGGAGATGCAGGTGGCCAGAAATAAAAACGGGGCACGGGGGAGCACAATAAAGAGTGTTTTAAAACACGTTAATGGGAAAAAACACTGTAGAAACAACATCGCCCCCTTCCAGGATGTGGATGGTCACTTCACAAACAAGGACAGACACACTACAGGTATTTCAAAGGCATTCTTTGCCTGTGTTTCATGAGTTCCTTGCCTCTGTCTCCAACACTCATCCCTCCCTTTGATGTCACAAGTCCCACGGGCACCCCGCGCAGCTGCGGCCCCTTCGATGCTGCTGCTGTGGGATGGTCATGGGACTCGTGTGCTCTTCTACTCTGGGATGTGCAGGCCTTCTGTTAAGAACGGTGCAGTTGGTCAAGCTGGGGCTCCTGCTCTGCTCTAGCTCATCCAGCTCCTCAGGAAGCCTTCATCCCTTCAAGGGCCTGACTGACATTGACATCACTGCTGCACTTCAACTTCTCTTGGTAGGAAATCCACTTTCTTCCTTCATCAAAATTGAGAAAAAAACTCTAAACTTTAGTGAAATTCAGCATTGCTTTTTGCAACCAAGCATGTACTGGATGGGGCTGAAGAAGTTCTTTAGCGTATATTGCCTAATACCCCTTCTCTTAAATGTTGCATCGATAACTTTAAAACTAAGGAAAAATAAACATAAAAGGAAAAGAAAATGATGATTAATTATTTTAGAATTACTTTTAAAAGAAATCTTCGTGCTGGCATGAACATATTGGAAAAGTTTTGAGTACTGTTTCCCAGTTTTAAAATTATTGAATCACTCTGAAGACAGCAGTTATTGAAGTAATGTCAAGACACAAACAGGTTGCCCAGAGAAGCTGTGAATGCTCTATCTCTGGAAATATTCAAGGTCAGTAGGGACAGGGCACTGAGAATCCTAGTCTAATAGAAGGTGACCCTGTCTATGCCAGGTTCTTGGAACAAGATGATCTTCTAACCCAAATCGTACCAAGGTTCTACGAAGATCTGGGCCTGGTGAAGTCAGCAAGTAGAAACAGACCTGTTACATCCTGCCTCTGAGGGGGTAGTGAAGGCATGTGTTGTCTACAAACATGAGCAGCTGAGCTTGCTGCCACAACAACCATATTGATTTCAGAATTATTTTTGCTTTTATATTTTATATTTTTACATATTTTAATACATATTTTATATATAAATATTTTAAAATCTATTTTCTATCTTTTGCTTCATATATATTCATAGCTCTATTGTTGTATAGTTATATAGTTTCTTAGCTAGCCCCAGTACTCCTTCCTACCCTGATGGGTAGAAAGACAAAACACATTCCAGAGGCTCCAAGCTGGGGCATCCAAGGTCCTTCTCCTATCTTGGTTCTTCCTGGGAGCCTAGGTTGAAACCAGCTCTTTGAGAAACATTTCACAAGCAAAGTTTAGTTGCTATCAAAATGGAGGCTACAGTAAAAGGTGGAACCAAAAGGGGAAATTACTTCACTATTTGTGTCTCTAACTGGGTATTTTTTCCAATTATGCTAATTTTCTAAACATAAAACTGTATTTATCCCATGTGAGAGTAGGCATTTTCCATATCTGCCCCTTGGAGGCCCCCAGTAAAGACCAGCTTTTATATGACCTCTTACAGGAATATTGTCTCAAAAGTATGTTGTTTTATTTCTAGGTCTTTAAGGTATCAATGTTTATTCTGCATCCAGAGGCTCAGCAGGGGCTGTAGCTAAGTAATAGTATTTAGACTGAGTAATAAAGGACAGCAACATTCTTAGTTGTGCCTGGTTTGTCCCCTCTGTTTGCATAAGTACACCCTGCATTTGAGTGCTTTATCATCTGTGTGCTGTGCTGATGGATGATGGAGCCCAACACTGAGCATCCAGTGCTGCTACCAAACTGGAATAGACTTGTCCAGACTTTCTGCACTCCAAAGATTTTCATTTAGAGCTCATAGCACATGCTTCTTCTGGACCCCCGAGGTCTCCTACGGTCTGCTGCTGAGCACAGGGCTGGCTTGGATGCACTTTGAATCTACAGAACAGCTTTGGGCTGGAACACAGGCTCAGGATGTGCTCAAATATAAATGCCACCAGACTGCAGAAGCATCAACGAACTCTTCAATAGGATGTGAAGGAACAACAATCAATCTGAATGTTCAGCAGCTGTTCACAGAATCGAATATCCAGAGAGGGCCACACGTACAACATCTGAGAAGATTTTGTGAGGAAAGCGCAACATCTACCTGCAAATGCCAGTAAAGCATTCCCATCCATTGGATTATATCTGATACTCTAAAAATGTTTCAAGTCTGATCTCACAGAAGTGGTTCTATTTTTTGTAAAAAAATCACAGTTCACAGTCTAATATTGGACCTCAATACTTTCCTCTGGATATTCTGGAATAATGTCTGATTTCTCCTGGTACGTGAAAGGAACAGCACATTATGGACAGCTTCTTCATGCCCAGAATGCTCCCAAAAAGCTCAGAGGATAGTTTGACAAAAACTACATGCAACTAGTCTATTTTTTAACATGGGAAATTAGCACTCAAGTTCATATATGGCTGTCTGATGTCATGTGATTTGTGGTTTTTACTAATACTATCTTGTCAACAAATGTCATAAGGCACAGAGATAAGGAGCCATGCAGACCACCTGAATTAGAATTAGACAACAAAGGTAATAGAAAAAACCTAAATCCCATTTTTAAGATACAGAAGAGCCACCAGACCGAGTTCGGGCAGTAAGTCAATGTCTCAGCAGCAGAATTCAAATGGTGAGAACAAGTGTGAAAGGCTCTCACTGATATCTTCCCTTATTCACCCACAAAGTACCAGGGGGTGCTCCCAACTCAGGGTTGGTACTAAGGACAACCTCCTGCCCAGTGTCCTGGAGGGACTTCAGTACACTATTCCAAAAACATAAGCAACCAATCTTCATGATGTGTGAACCTTCCTCCTCGGGAGCAGGAGTAAACTGCTGCACGAGTGGAACTACAAAGGCACATTGCAAGATGACAGGAAGATGACGGTAGCATGACACAGCCCATTACAGAAGTCACTGCTAGTAAAAACCCAAACCATAGGTGAGCAAGGAGCCCAGCCCATGAAACAGACACACAAATGAGTAGCTGAAAAAGAGGCCCAAGCACAGCGGCCATTGTGGCCAGAGGCAGGTGTAGAACAGCAGCTCAGAGACTGCAGCTGAGTGACTGTCATAGTCAGGGAGCTGCGAGTGCCAACCATACCTGAATGCTGCTGCCAAGGGACAGACAACTAACACATGGACAGAGACACAGCAGGCTAGCGTGCTAAACTCCTAGCCATCAAGTGATCAAAACTAAACAGAGAAACCCCACTGACCAAAAATCCCCAAACCAAGCCCAAAAATAAACACTGAAGTAAGAGAAGCTGTGGAGTCTGTGTTTCATACTTGCAGGCGGGCTAAATAATGATTGCATGTCTGGTCCTATTTTCTGTTATTACCCACTCTGTTGTAAAGGACACATCTCAGAGGAAGGGAAGATCCCAGGCCAGGATGAGGGCACTTGGCATTCGTGGGCAGATGGCAATGTAGATGTAACTAGAGAGGACAAATGAAAAACCTCTCAAAGAAGAATGCAGTGCTGAGAAAATCCTTCATCAGCTTTGAAAATACAGATGAGAATCTGGATGTTTGCTTCAAAAGCCAGGGTGCTGGAAGGACAACGGAGGCAGCGAGGACTCAGTGGTCCAGCAACAGACTAAGCCTTTGTCATCCCTTGCCATAGAACCCTCTGGGTAAAGCAGCTGAGCAAATTCTAGGAAAAAGAAGGTAACTGTGCTTGTTTAAAATAAAGAGGTTGCAACAAGAGTGTAATTTGGAGGGACTAGCAGAGGAACAAAGGGTTTGGAATAGACACCATGAAGTCCATCTGCTGCCATTAGGTTTGACTGCTAGCTGTTGACTAATTGATAAAAAGTTCCATCATTAAGTAGCTAGTTTAGATTTAGATACATGCAGTCCTCTCAGTTTATTATCTAATGTGAAATACTCAGATGAGTAGACACAAACAGAAATGTTATGTTCCCTACAGCTCACAAAATCAAATGCCTTTCAGTTCCAGGCTTTCATTCATAGTCTTTCTTCCAGCTGGTGGCAAGGCACAGATCCAAAATACAGTACAGCTTGCACCAGATGTTGGCACTCATGCAAGCCTAATTTTGGCAAGCAGGAGAAGAGTCAGTGCATTGAGACGCTGTGGCAGTCAATCTGGTGTTGGCTTGTTGCCTTGAGAGCATGGCACAATTTCATGTGTGTGTGTGTGTCAGCTCCAGATACCTCTCCCAGTTATTTTATGTTCTTTAAAGCAAAGCAAGTCTCCAGCTGTTATAGTGTGAGAAGCAAACTTTCAGCAACAAAATGAGTGTATCTGATAGAGAAATATGTAGAAATATTTGAACTTGCAGAGTCTGAAACTATCTCTGCATATCAATACATTGTGCACTTCAGCCTGATTCAGATGGGCAGCAATTTAGATGACAATGATGACGTTTTAATGACAAGTATTTCTAATTTTGGATTTTATTGAGTGCAGTGTTGAGTCAAGATAGAACTTGAACATTTTTACAACAAAATTGACTTCAACAATACTACAAACTCCAAATTGTTAGCCTATCAAAAACCCACATGAAATGATGCTCAAGTAGTGCTGATGTTTGAATTAACAGCATCATGAAAAAGCAGCTACAGATTACAAACTGAAGCGAGCAAACTCAATTGCTAAACACAGATCATGTGCTGCTTTATTATTTGGCTCTTCCCTCTTGAGTATCCTGGATTGAATAGAGCAACTTCAATTCAGCTGTGGCTGACATGAAGCTAAATAGTATTGCAGTGCTACAAAAATCAGGGGAAAAAGCAAGCAAAGTATCATAAAATGAAGAGCTGAACAATATTTCTCTAATTCAGAGCTGAGAGAATGGAGGGAAGAAATGAAAGACTACCTGCTGCACATGTAAGGGGTAGGGAATTAACTAAAGGCATTATATGGACATATGGCAAGGGCAGTTACAAGGCATGCCTGAAGCCTGGGTAAGCATTCAGGTGCTAACATGGCAGGAGGTCATGATTTGTTGGTCTCTCAAATTTTGATGCTGCAATACTCACTGAAACTTTGTTAAGTTCACTGGTAGCTATGCCTTAATTTAACTTGAGTTTAATATAACTCTAATTTCAATGGGATTCTAAGGGGATTGGCTCTCTAGAAAAAATATGGAGGGGAATTAAGATACTTCTGAGAGAAATCTTCATCTAACATGTCCTAGTTAGCAGAAGAGACACACACCCTCTTTCAGATATGCTGAAAAGCCTTATCCTGGGGCAACATGGCAATGACTCAGGAACGCAGAGAAATCTTTTCAGATCATTGGATATGCCTTGCATTTTAATCACTTGATAGAGAAGACAGTCAGGAATCTGAACCCAGGATGAGGCAAAGTGTGGGGTGGGACTTTATTTGGCTCACTGATCATGGATTAGTTAACTGAGGTGAAAAAAGATTCCAATAAGAGCTCATGTAATGCTACCAACACCAGTTCTATTTCCAGGTACATCAGAATTTTGCCTCAAATGAAGTCAGTAGTATGGCTCCATAGTTACCCTGGTCTAATTCAATGAATCATTGGCTTTGTTACCAGGGAAACTGGCTGCTAGGAAAGGGTTGAGGTTTAGGATGAATATTCTCTGTTGTGGACAAGACAAGAAATATGTAATACTGGAATAGTGTGCATCAGTTGACAGAGGCCAGTATTTTCGTCTTTGAAAAGCTGCCCCTCTGAATTCAACTCCCTCTTTGATGATGACCAACAGGATGATATGAACTCTTTAGCTAAAAGTCACCTATGACAACTGTTGTACAAGCAAATGTACACAACTTTACAAACGACCTTAAAAATCACCAGCACCAGACATTGCCGTGTTTTACCTGCACTGAGCACTACTGTTGGATGCTTGAGCTGTCTCAGCTACCAATTCTAAGATTAGTTTTGAGTACATCACATCATTGTTTATCCAGCATATTTGACATCGAGTAATAGATCTCCACGCATTTATCTCTTTTTCTTAAGATTTTTTAATTAAGGCACCTAAGGAATCCATTTAAGCAGAAATTTGTCCCCAGAAACCCTACTAAAGATGTCCCTCATGGCAACAATTTCAAATGAGGTGATGGTGGCAGGCTGAGATCAGCATACATTCTTTTCATCTCTTCCTCTGCTTTTTCCCTGTTGTTGACCACTCTCTGAGAGGCACATGAATACCTTGTCTATACCTTTACCTTGTGTACAACACACAAAACCAGATCACCCAAAACACCTGACCTGAACAGTCTTGCTCCATGGAGGGAATGAAAGCCCATCTGACCTGGTGAGAGCTAGAAAAATCAGAAGCTTAAGGATAAGTGCATTAATAACCTCTAAGTAAACACTATAGATATTTTAAATCCATACCAAAGATGTAGGCACTAATTTTAGTAATACAACTATAACAGCAAGGATTTTGAAAGGAGTCTGATGGATTTGGAAATCCCTTATATCTGTGTTTTAAGTCACCAAGAGCATTTAAACACAGTAATGTTCACAGCTGATATATAAAGTCATATTTGTTAAACTTGTTTCTATTTTATGCTTGTGAACTGCATGTGCATAGAACAAAAACAGTTTTGAAAGTGCAATTTCAACAATATGCAGTAGGTTTTTTCCCACAATGTTTCAAAAAGGAGTCTACAAAACACAGAGGTCCATTAAAGTGTTTAGCATCTCCAAACAAGAAAGACAACCCCCTCCCCATATAAAATTTCAGCCTCTAAACTTAAGAGAAAACAGGAAAGGGCAAAAATCCATGCCTGCATACTGGATTCAGGGGTACATCTGTAAGAGTGTGTGCACAGTATGTGCACCCTGGGAAGCAGCTACTTAATTTAATTAGATGGATCTCTGTACTAGCAAATTATTCCTACCTGTGAAAATTCCAGAAGCCTTTGATCCACGATTCCAAGCAAAAGGGAAACAAGCTTATTACCTCCTCAGGCATTTCCCACACTGTCCTATGCTTTCCACAGGGGCCCCAATGTGATCAGCCCTTTGGAAGGGGAATATACCTGGGCTGCAGGAGATGAAGAGCATTCCTCAGAAGGCAGTTTATCAACAGATGGCTTGTGGGGCTTGAAGCCTATGCAAAAGGAACAAACATTTCCCTTGTGATATATTTCCTCATGAATCTGTCAAGAATTGGTCTCCCCAGATTCCCTGGGAATGAGTTCTCTCCGGTAAAAAATCCAGGCCTTCAATTTTTGTCCTTACTGGACCAATAATCATGTCTAGAGGTGTTAATTCTTATGTTCAAAAAGGTCCGATTTCTTTAAAAATATGCCACAGTGCTACATAACAAAAGATCCTCTGTCCCACGATCCAAATGCCAAAAGAGGATGCTCAGGAAGGACTTCAAAAGAAGGAAATGACACTGTATTTCAAGGACTTTCACTATTTCCACAGCAACAGATCATCTCTGCACACATATAGGAACCCTTGGTGGAGTTCTCTGCCCTGAAAATGCCCTGCTTCCTATTGTTCCCACATGAAGTTTTAGCATCCCCAAAGCAATGAGCCTGCCAGCTACCATCTGACAGCATCAATATAGGCATCAAAGACTTTATACTGGCACTGCTAGTGAAAGGGATTGACAAATAACAGCTCCTCAGCAGCTGAAACAAGAACATGAAAAGAGGTTGATTTCAATAGATTTCTATCACATGCAATTGAAGGAAATCAAGGGTTCTGAACAACGAGAATGACTCTTTTAAAGCAACAATTAGAAGTCAGGCTCAGCTTTAGCTGTCTAAAAGTCACATGCCTAATCTAAATCATTATCATTTCTTTATGCTGTATCTATAGATAGGAATACATAGCAAGACAACTTGCTCCAGATGACAAGTCCAATCCTCCCTATGATAGCTGTTTTCTGGGAGTGTCTAGAGAATTCACATGAGCATATCTGTTCTCTCTTACTATTTGCTTTCTTCATTGAAAAAAAGAAAACCTAGATTACCTAAAATAATTCCAAAATTCCTCAAATATATGAGAAAAATTACAGACTTGTATCCTATTAAAACATTCCTTAAAATACTGCTCAAAAACCTGTAGAATAAACCACTGGTTTATCAGAAGTATAAAGTTAGACAAAACCAACATCATTATCATTTATCTTGTTGCTAAAAGAAATGTCTGAAATCAGGAGTTTTTCTTTGAAGGGAAGATTACCCTTGGTTACTAAAGGAGAAATTTTAGAAGCCCACTGCTGGAGTAATGTTCATAATACCTTCACACCTCAATGGGTTGTCGGAGAAGGGAGACGCGGACACCAGGTGGTCATCAGCAAGGTCTCGTTTATTGGTACGCAGAGTGGCGATTAAATACAATGCTTAATTAGCTCATGCATAGTGCAAAATCTTAGCTCCTCATTGGTCTAGATGTGCTGCTTAGCTAAGCACTTCGGCATTCATGTGGTTAACAGAGCTCCTTTTGTTCCTCATCTGCATCCTGTATTTCTCAAGTCTACATGCCTTCCTCTTATCAGGGACACTGCGTCCTTGAGGCTGAGGCCTACTCTGCTAGCCTTACTAAGTTGATCTGGCTATGGCCTTTCTCTTCTAGCCATTCTTGCACCAGGCTCTCTACACTTCCCCCGTTTTCTTTTTGAGCTAGAAGAGTGGCATGCCAAGCTTTGTTAACTGTCTTTTGTATAAAGTTCTGCAAGCAGGTTATTAAGCAGGGTAACACTAAGGCCAAGCATAAGAATATCCCTAAAATCATAATAGCATACTTAATGATGGTCCGAATCCATCCCCCAAGGCCTAGGCCTTTTAACCATTCATCTATGCCCCAGCCATCTTCCTCTTTTAGGTCGTGTAGCTTTTGTTGCATGTCTCGTATCTTTTTGTGGATGGACTCAGAGTGATCAGACAAATTCATGCAGCACATTCCCTCGAAGTCTTCACAACCATGCCCCTGGGCTAAAAGTAAGAAATCAATAGCTGCTCTGTTTTGCAATACTGCGTGGTTCACGCTTGAGACGTCCCTGGCCATCATGTCTAACACCTGAGAGGTGGTATTGAGTTAGGCTACGCTTCCCTCTGCTTGTCTTGTCCGTGAGCTGCATGAGGGTGGTTACATTGGGGTGAAACATGTTTAGTTTCCCTAGGTAGCAAGGTCCTCCCTGTGGCTTCACGGGGATGCCATTCCAAGCACGATCCCCACAAATTAAGAATATACCTGGGGGCAATGCCTTGGGCTCGGTGATGCTACTACCGTTACAGTTGGAGTAAAGTTGAGAGTAGATTTCTCTCGACTCAAGGCTAGAGTCAAGGGTCGCCCAGTGTTTCTGGTTCCTGTTATAGTTTTCAGAATTTAGGGGCACGAAGCTAAACCATCCGCCGGTCTTGTTCCCTATAGTAGCGCTAGCACTCCCAAAAAGGTCAAGCTCTTCTGGAGGGGAAGCTAGGGTTCCATTTAGGGCTAGAACGATTTGGCACTGCCAACATCCATCATGCTGTGCCGGTTCGAAGCCGAAGCTGCAGCCGGGGCAGCCTGATGTTAGACTGTTACTCGTCAATGCAGTTAGGCTGTTGTTGCTAACATACCCCTCAAACTCTCCTGGTTGCCATACTGGTAAGCCGACAAGGCATGTTCTAAACGGGTTTTGCACTCCCCCTAGGCTTAAACAGATTGATTCTTGTTGTGTTTTGTTGGCAAACGTTACCCATACGTTTTCTCGAGGTGCATGCTGCATCAAAGAAGCTAACGCATAAGCAAGGGTAGCAAGCGTAAGCATAGCACTGAGCGCTTTCATTTTGATTTCTTTGGTGGCTTATTCCTTTTGCACCCTGTGTTACCTTTCGATATCTGCAGCTGCTTTACCTTCGCTATGCACTGATCTAATACTTCCTCTGGGTCTGTATCGGGCTTAACTGGCCCTATTCGAGACCAAGGTAGGTGCGGTACCTTATCCCTGCACCTGGCAGCGACAATGCGAGATCCCGCACTGATGAGCTGCCTTCGGAGCCAATTAGTAATCTCCCACCGGGCCCAAGCTAACAGGAGCTGTTCCGGTGCCTCATATATGCTCCGGATCTGTGCATATGGTACCCCTGCTTCTTCCTCTAGTGCCAGGCCCCAATCTGAGTGTCTTAGGTCTTCACCTTGGCACTTTCGACACCACAATCTAAACACCGTTCTCTGTTCCACCCACGAGCAGTCCCCACAGCCCCCGCACTTTAGGGCTACCCAGGCTTCACACCACGGCCCCCCACACGCACAACAAGGACGGCTGCTGAGAGGCTGTTCTTCCTGGTGGGCGTGGCTCTCAAGCCAATCAGCCCAACTCGGTGGCGACTGCCTTAGCGCCTCACGGGCAGCGCGGTTAAGACGTCCCAACCTCTGTAAATAGGGCCGTAAGGTCACCGTCAACCTCTGCTGGATCCGCTCCTGGTCATCTGGAGCCAGCCGCCTCCTCAGGAATCTTTCCACCAGTTCGGTCATCTAAAACGGGCTTTACCCACCTAGCAGGGACCCAAAGTGTTCCTGTGGGGGTAGAAACACAGACATAACCCCTGCCCCAGTATATTACCTCCGCGGGGCCATTCCATATTCCTGTCTTTGGATCCCGGTACTTTACCCACGCCTTTGCGCTTCCCTCCTTGTTACCTTCTCTTATTCCTCTGTGCCTGATTGCAGGCGGCTCTGATTCTTCCCCAAACACACACAAATAATTCATGACGTAAAGAACCTTGGCTAGTCTTTCTTGTGGATCATCTACGGAATTGTGTTTGAGTAGATATTGTTTGAGTGTCCCATTGGCCCTTTCTACTATGGCCTGTCCTGTGGGTGAGTGTGGTACTCCTGTAATATGTTTAATTCCACAGAGTCTCATAAATTGGCTTACTCTCTTGCCGACATAGGCTGGCCCGTTGTCGGTCTTTACTTCCCTAGGCGTCCCCATGACTGCAAAGCAACTTGTCAGGTGCCTGATTACATGGATTGCCTTTTCTCCTGTTTGTGCTGTAGCCCAGATATACTTACTATAGGTGTCTATTGTAACGTGCACGTACTTGAGCCTACCAAATTCTGCTACATGTGTAACGTCCATTTGCCAAATTTCGTTACTTTCCAGACCCCGAGGGTTTACCCCACATCCAAGGCCTATCCCACTATTATGATGACTGCAGATGGGGCAGGCTCTCACTATTGCCTTTGCCTCCTGTATGCCTATTCTAAACTCGCGCACCAACCCTTTAGCATTTTGATGAAACCGTGTGTGGGACTCCCTTGCCTCAATCCCCCTATCATCTGCTACATTCATGACCAATCTATCCACCCTGGCGTTGCCTTCCCCCAAGCCTACGTCCCATTTATGGCTCCTAATATGTATAACGCAATAGGGCTTCGTTCTTGCCCCTATTGCTCGCTTCAGCTGTAATAAGAGCTCGTAGAGTCTCTTGTTTTGCACCTCTTTCACAGAGGCGTCCTCAATTCTCTGTGCTACTCCTGCTACATAAAATGAGTCGGTGACCACATTCAAGGGCCCTTGCAGTTCGCTTAACGCCCACACAACGGCAAGCAACTCCAATGTTTGTAGGCTGTCTTCTGGAGATGCGTCTATCGTTTGATGCTTCAATCGAGGGCCTTCTTTCCAGGCGATAGCTGCTCTTCTTGCCTTTTTCCCAGCATCCGTGAAGGCTGTGGTGGCGCCCGCTATCGGCTGCTCCGATCGTAATGGTCGTGATACCCAATCCCAATTTCCTATCCACTGAAGGTGCCGTGGCGTCAGTGGTCCTGTGTGGACGGCTGCTCCGGCTTCCAGCAAGGCCGTTTGTAGATCTCCTGAGTTGAGAAGGTACCAGTCTAAGTCCTCCTTTTTCATGGGTAGGTTGATTACTGTCTGACTTGTTCCGGTGATTTCCATGATCCTTATGCGCCCCTTGCGAATCAGAGTAGCTAGTTGTTCGATTTTTGTGCTGATTGTCCTTTTGGCTTGTAGAGGTGGTATTAACCATTCTAATACCCTTGTCTCCCCTGTTTTCTTTTGTTGCTGCGTTAGCGCTCCGAGTAGGTGATCAGGAGTGCTCCAAATGGTAAGATCTATAGGCATAGATACATCTCGGCGGGAGACAAACCCTTCTTCGATACAGCGTATGATGCCATCGAGAGCGTCTTTCTGTTGTGGCGTTACCGTTACAGGCAGGGTCGGGTCGGTCCCCTTGAGCAGTGGCCTGAGGGGGTCCAGTAACGAGTTGGGTATCCCGACAATCGGTTTGAGCCACTGCAGGTCCCCTAATAAGCGTTGTGCATCATTCAGGTTGGTGAGTTTCGTAGCAAGCTGGAGTTTCTGTGGTCGTACGACTTGATTTGTAATAGACCACCCCAGATACTTCCATGGTGTGGATCGCTGTATCTTTTCTTGAGCTATCACAAGGGATGCCTTTGCTAAGGTATCTTGAATCTCCCGCAGTTGATCACTCGTAAATGCTGTTTCTTGGGCGAATAGGATATCATCCATGTAATGGTAAATGATTGTGTCCGGCCACTTGATTCTCAGAGGTTGCAAGGCCGCATCAACATACAGTTGGCACAAAGTAGGTGAGTTTTTCATACCCTGTGGAAGAACAGTCCATTCGTATCTTTTATCAGGTTCCCCCCTATTTATTGCTGGTAGGGTAAATGCAAATCTTTTAGTATCCTGGGGGTGTAGGGCTATAGTAAAGAAGCAGTCCTTTAAGTCAATAATCAAAAGAGGCCAATGTTGTGGGAGCATGGCTGGGTTGGGGAGTCCCGGCTGGAGTGCTCCCATTGCTTCCATTTGCTCATTTACTGCTCTTAAATCATGCAAAAGGCGATATTTCCCTGACTTCTTTTTGATTACAAAGATTGGCGTGTTCCATGGGCTCGTGGAGAGTTTTAAGTGTCCTTGTTGGAATTGTTCCCTCACGAGTTGGTGTGCTTGTATTAGACTTTCCCTTTTTAGAGGCCATTGCTTAACCACTACCGGTTCATTGGTGGTCCAGGTGATTGGGATCGGGAAAGTCCAAGCAATGGCGATTACCCCAAAGGGTGCTCGTTGGATAGAACGACTCCAAGTTGGGCGAGAATGTCCCGTCCGATTAGGCAATGTACCGTGGGTGGCAACGCGACTACCGACAACACAGTCACCAAATCTTGCCCATCTATAGTGACCTTTATTGGGGGTGTTTTTCTGGCGAGGGTGAATCCTCCGACACCCGTCACCGTATCTGCTGTCTGTAGCGATGGCCAATCATGGGGCCATTTCTCTGGAGAAACAATGCTGGTATCTGCTCCAGTGTCTAAGAGTCCCATCATTTCTACTGTACGTCCTGCATAGGTGAACCTCACCTTCTTTTTGGGTCTAGTATGGAGGTCCATTGTAAGCATAGCAATACCAGAGGATCCGAAACCTTGGTCACTGCGCGGGGTCTGTCTCTGTGGTGGTATGCCCCGGCTTAGTTGTGGGAGTGGAATAAGTTGAGCAATGCGCTGACCTGCCTCAATTGTCAGAGGAGGAAAAGGAGTATAAACCATTATTTGTATTTCTCCCGTGTAGTCTGCATCGATGACACCTGGTAGCACAAACAGTCCTACAATGGAACTGGAGGAACGTCCCACTATTAAACCTCCATAGGCTTGTCCTCTGATAGTCACCGGGCCCTGAACTCCAGTTGGAACCTTGACGGGGCGTGTTGTCATCAATGATGTTTTTACTGTGGCTGCCAAGTCGAGTCCCAGGCTCCCTGTTGTGGCTGGCTGTAGACAGGAGATGGCGCTGATGTTACGGCGGCTACTTGTGTCCGGGCGTGGCTGCCAGGCGCGCTCCGCCGGGAGTTTCCCGACTTGCGGCGACAAGCTGACGTGTTATGCGTGTTGCTCTGGCAGTTTTGGCACCATACCCCTGAGGCACGGCAGTCTGGCCGAAAGTGGCCTCCGCCTCCACATCTATAGCATCGCGCTGAAGGGGGTCGGTGGTCCCCCGATGTGACCGGGGCCGCCGTAGAAGCACGGAGCGGAGCAAGAGCGGCTAACACTTGCGACTGCGTGGACTCAGCTTGTTTCTGTAGTCCCAGGCCTATCTCTTTTAGTGCGTTTACCAAGAAGGCCTGCGCCCCTGACGGCTGCAGTGCCATCCTCTCCAACGCCTCTTCTATTGTCCAGTTGGCCCCCAAAGTTGATAATACCCTTTTTGTTGCCTCATTGCTATTCTGCAGCGCACATTGCTTTAACAGCACCCCTCTCATATACTCTGGGACTCCTGCCTTTTCAATAGCAGCAGCAGCCTTATCTACAAAGTCCCCAAAGGATTCATCTCTTCCCTGTTTTATTCCCATATACATGGGTATGCCTGAGCTATCCTTGACCTGATCGATGGCACTCCTCACTAGACGCATGGCTTCCCTAACCTTGTCGGGCCCTGAAATCATTTGAGCTTCTGTTCTGCGGTACTGTCCTAACCCCATTAATTCATCTATTGTAATTCCAGCTAGCGGATCTCCAGCACCTCTCTGCACCGCGACTGATTCCTGGACAAGAGCCTGCCAGTGGGCGTTAAAGAGCAGCTGCTGATGTTGCGTGAAAATCAGCTTCACTATGCTCCGTAAATCATTTGGCAGCAACAAATATGTGTCGAACAAGAAATCTAGCATCTGCCTAGCTGGCTCGCTCCGGAAACCGAACTGACTCACTGTTTGTCTCAGCTGTGCTAGCAGCTTCCAATCGGGAGGCGCATACGCTCCCACCTGGACGGCTTGTCCCTGTTGATTTACTCCCTGTGTATACGTGACAGGAAAGGCCCAGGCTCGCGCTGCGCCAACAGCGGCTGCATCCCCGGTCTCCAACCCGTGTCTGGCTAGCATGCTCCACGCCTCCCTCCACTGGTTGGCCATCTTCTCCCACAGGTCGCTTTCCGCCCCAGGGACAGGGTCTGGCTCAGCTACAGGCTTAGGGACGCTAGGCTCAGACCGGCAAGGAGATTTTTCACCGCATGGCTGAGGCGCGCTGCCCTCCGTGACTGCCTCCGCCGCTGCGGCGGTGTCATCCTCAAGCTCTTCTAAGGGGGGTGCCGAGGGCCAAGCGCAGCTGGCCATGTCCGTCATTCCTGCCGTCTCCCCAGAGATAGGTATTTCAACTCTGGTTGTGCTTGGCGCTCGGGGCTCGTTATCGCCATACTGAGCGTTCCTCTTATATGCCTCTACTGCCTCCCGTGCCGCACTTTTCTCCGCCTGCTGCTTCAGTAGCGCGTTATGAACTACCCGCCAGATCTTTCCCAGCTTTTTTGCCGTTTTATCATCCTCCAATACCGCCTCCCACAACACATCCCCCAGCTTGCGCCACTCATTCAAGTCATGCACGTTGTGAGGGTTAACAAATAACCCTTTAGCATAACCCCAGGCTAACAACCCCGGTACGTCCTTCCTGGGATTAATGTCCTTTATCCCTAACTTATCTAAATGCACTATAAATAGATCATATGCTGCTTGCCTGTCCATTTTTTGTCGTCAGCGCTGTTGCAACTCTCCGGCTTCGGCAGCACGTATGGCCCAGGACCACCTCTGTAGCTCCTGGGGGTGTCTTCCCTACGTCGTTTGACACCGACCCGGTTGCAGCAGGCCCCAACTCTACTTCACCGACCGTGGCGCGTCCTCCCCCGTTTTCTTTTTAGCGACAGAGGGACGTCGGGGTCACCATTTGTCGGAGAAGGGAGACGCGGACACCAGGTGGTCATCAGCAAGGTCTCGTTTATTGGTACGCAGAGTGGCGATTAAATACAATGCTTAATTAGCTCATGCATAGTGCAAAATCTTAGCTCCTCATTGGTCTAGATGTGCTGCTTAGCTAAGCACTTCGGCATTCATGTGGTTAACAGAGCTCCTTTTGTTCCTCATCTGCATCCTGTATTTCTCAAGTCTACATGCCTTCCTCTTATCAGGGACACTGCGTCCTTGAGGCTGAGGCCTACTCTGCTAGCCTTACTAAGTTGATCTGGCTATGGCCTTTCTCTTCTAGCCATTCTTGCACCAGGCTCTCTACAATGGGTTCCCTTGAGTAATGCTAAGAACAGTTGGCTTCCCAGAAATACAATATCATCTTCCACCATTTAATTGGGCCCCTGAACTTGGTGGAACATTCAGGAGAGCTTGTCCAGGTGCTGCTTATTGGCATTCTAGGATCTATATATTTATACATTATTTATTTATAGCATACATTCTTATTTATAGCATTGGGTTTTCCTACACAGGCTTTTATTTCTAATTACTCTCTTCTCCTTGATAGATATTTGCAACTCTTATTACAGCAATTTTGTAACAAGCCACATTACAGCTGAGTGTAAATCATCACACAAAATCAGAATCTTGGTTACTTCATACTAGAATAAAAGAAATAATTTTGCTCAAAAATTAGGCTAATGTTATAATTCTCAGCACTTCAGGGTTTTTTTCCATCTTTCAAAACTATGAAAATATGTCTGAAAATAAGTATTTTCTTTGATATACAGGGTCATTTCACTATACAGTGAGAAATGTCCAAAGGATATAACATCCAGATCACCTCAATACAAGGGAGGCTCAAGGTCTTTTTGCTTTGTTTGTATTCACCAAAGAGATTTTAAGATCAATGTATACTTTAAATATTTGCCTTTTGCTCTCTATGTGCTCACATTTGTAGCAGCACAGTTGTTGTCATGCACATCTTAAAAAACACTTAGCTGATGAACACAAAAGTACAGAATCTGTGGTGATAGCCTGTTATTCTGTTATTAAACAATGTTTATGTAGAAAATGGAGACTACCTTAGGTGACAGCAGGAAAGCCACCACACTTGGAAATTAAATAAACGTTGTGATATCCTGTACACTGACCATTAGAGAGAAACACTCATTTTTATGCCTGTATGGAAAAAACCCACCTACATTCATCACAGCAGCGGGTGCAGTTCAATTTGCACTTGCAAAGTTTTAAATTAGGACTTAATTTTCTAAAGCCAGACTAATTCTGCTGACAAAGTGACCTGAAAGAAGAGTTCAGCTGTTTTCTCAACTGGTCTGGATCCCATGGGTCAGATTCATTGTGTGCATGCCAGTTGTCTCCCAATTGCCAAGCAGGAGGAAAGAAATCAGTCAGCCTATTGGGGTTATGGAGATGTGGCACATCCTGGATGAAGATGGCATGACTGTGTGAGCCAGATATCCCTCCTCCAGGTGATGGATCATCCAGCTGGGTGACCTCAGGCCCTCGTGTCTCCTTCCAGCTTAGGAAGCTTTATTTCTACCAGATAATTACTGCACCACTGTGGCTGGACGTCCTCTCCCTCAGCCTGGCCAGTGATGTGCACCAAGCTCTACTAAGCTCTTTTCTAGGATCATACAAGAGGTTCTTGCAATAGGAATCAGGTTTACAGGCCACCTGTACTTTTGCAGGAATTCGTTGGTAAGATATTTTTATAGCATTTATATAACAATAAACAAGTGCTGCTGAACTCTAACTGACAGACTGTTCAAGGTTCTTGTCTGCACTTTTAGTGCCCACACCAGATCACATTCCTCTTTCTCACTCGTCTTTTACACTTTGGATTCATCACTTCTAGTCTCTTTCCCCAAAAACTCACTAGCATCTCTTTCTTGATCTAAAACAGAGTTACAAAAGAGAATTACCTACTCCATCTATCAGCAAATCCCCTAACCACTTCTTCTCTATGTTGCTGCTTTTTCTTCTGAAACGAATGGGATTATTAAATGAAGATGGATTTCATCACCTCTTTGCCCCAGAAATCACTACATTTTACAAATTAAGTCAGAGGTCCACCTCATTGCAACTCATCCTTTCTAAGGAAGTGAGAGTGTACCTCAAGTGCTGCAGCCAGCTCTGGGGCTCCAGCACAGCAATAACATGGACCTGTTGGAGTGAGTCCAGAGGAGGCCACCACAATGAGCAGAAAGATGAAGCTCCTCTCCTACAAGGACAGGCTGAGAGAATTGGGTCTGTTCAGCCGCCAGAAGACGCATTGGGATGAGCTCACTGGGGCCTTCCAGAACATAAAGGGAGCCTTCAAGAAAGACGGAGAGAGACTTTTTACAAGGGTAGTGACAGGACAAAGGGGAATGGATTCAGACTAAAAGACAGTAAGTTTAATTTACATATTAGGAATTAGGAAGAAATACTTAACTCTGAGGCACTAAAACAGGTAGTCCAGAGAAGTTGTGGATGCCCCATCCCTGGAAGTGTTCAAGGCCAGGCTGGATACTCACTAGGGATATATGATTTGGCATTATATATATTGATACATGATGAAAATTACTTAAGAATCACGATGATGACAAAGAAAACACACTAAGCTTTGGCAAAAGAAATAGCTGTAATTACAGAAATATCTGTAATGATCTTCGTTAGAAACCGTTTAAGATATATCACTAGCTACACAAGTACTAAGCAAGTACCACCTTCTATGATTCCACCAACCAAATGTCAGGACCGGGTTTCTTTCTCCTAAGAAGTTTAATGCTAAGTGTCCTTATGATCTTAGCATAGAAACTGCATGTGACCCTTGTGGAAATCAAACACATATGCACAAGAGGTGTTCAAGAACAGTGTCTGTTTACAGTACAAAGTCAATTCAGTTAAAGCTTAGAAGCATGTGAAGTCAATCAAGAAGAATTAATTCATCCTATATTTTTCAAAAAGTGCACAATTTTTAGTTCAAAGAAATGAAAATCAAGAGCTTTATAAGAAAACTGAATTTTGATTCCAACAAATATTTTATGTGAGAGATAATTGGGCAATTAAATCTCCATCTTCAAGAAAACAGGCTCCCTAATTTTCTGTTTTGCTTACCCATGAAAAATGACAGATCCTAACCACAATGAATCACAGAGATGGAGTCTAGATAGCATAGGAAAAGAAACAATCTTCTCTCTATTGACCAGCTGCACATTTTTTAAGGTGTAATAACAACCACGCATATAAATTATTACTTTCTCTTATTCATCACACCCAACATCATGAAGAACACCGGAGATGTTCTTATACTGCATTTCTACTTTCAGGCACCAGAGGAATGAAGCCTTTGAGCAATGCCTATCACATCTGGAAAAGTAGGGCAAAAAGGATTCTTCCAAACTGAAAATCAGAAAGTCAGCTGGTTTTAAAACTTAGTATCTTCGATTTTAAAATGTTAAATAAGCTGCTAAGAAATTTACTATATGGGATGTGACTAGTACCTGGTGTAGAAGCTGTTCACATACACTTCTGTGACAATATTAATGATCCCAATTGTGTCAGAAGTGTGCAGTTCTATGTCTTCACCCTCGAATTGAGTAATTCCTTTAGTTAAGGAGAACCCTGTTGCTATAGAGGCAGGCACAACATACAAATAAACACACTACGTCTCAGAAGGCCAATATCCCATTTCTTACAACAGCAGGCTGTCTTTTATACACTCTACAAAGTTTACACTTTATCCATTGGTTACAATAGATCAACACAAAGTTGATTGGTGTAAAGCCATCTATGCTTCTGTTTTCCACAAAACTTTTCTAAAAATACTTCTCCCAGCTCAGGTTTCTTCTTGCTTATCTTCTTCTCCTTCTTCTCTTCTTGGTCTCCAGGCCAATAGCCTTGGTCAGAGAATACTTCTCAAAAGAAACCTCATTGATTAACCCTCTCTAGCCCACAGACCAGCTGTGGGTCCTACTCTAGAACCCCATCCTGTTACCTTGGGCAATTGTAGAAGTCAACACTAAACGATCAATTTTATCCATAATTCGGAAAGTACCAGTCAGGATTAATCTGTAATCATGACTTGTTGTTAGATCAGTATATGACTGACTAATGCTTGGCTGCAGGAAGATTTATCACAAGTTCAGTTACATCTAATGCTTTCCCACTTATATTGCTCCCTGCAGAGCTAATCAGATCTCAACAGAAGTTTATGGCAAATTCAGCTACTAAAGTGACAGATATGCAAATCTTGTCTGTCCCTTCTTTCTAACCTGTATTTCTGGGAAGGGATGGGATGGAGTTGAGCTGTGGGCTGTGGAATGCACCTGCAGAAGCACATGGCAGCACAGAGCAGCACAGGGCAGCACAGGGCAGCACAGAGCAGCACAGAGGAGCACAGGGCAGCACAGGGCAGCACAGGACAGCACATGACAGCACAGGGCAGCACAGGGCAGCACAGGGCAGCACAGAGCAGCACAGGGCAGCACAGAGGAGCACAGGGCAGCACAGGGCAGCACAGAGCAGCACAGAGCAGCACAGGGCAGCACAGAGGAGCACAGGGCAGCACAGAGGAGCACAGAGCAGCACAGAGCAGCACAGGGCAGCACAGAGCAGCACAGAGGAGCACAGAGCAGCACAGAGCAGCACAGGGCAGCACAGAGCAGCACAGAACAGCACAGGGCAGCACATGGCAGCACAGGGCAGCACAGGGCAGCACAGAGCAGCACAGGGCAGCACAGAGCAGCACAGAACAGCACAGGGCAGCACATGGCAGCACAGGGCAGCACAGGGCAGCACAGGACAGCACATGACAGCACAGGGCAGCACAGAGGAGCACAGGGCAGCACAGAGCAGCACAGGGCAGCACAGAGGAGCACAGGGCAGCACAGGGCAGCACAGAGCAGCACAGAGCAGCACAGGGCAGCACATGGCAGCACAGGGCAGCACAGAGCAGCACAGGGCAGCACAGAGCAGCACAGGGCAGCACAGAGGAGCACAGGGCAGCACAGGGCAGCACAGAGCAGCACAGAGCAGCACAGGGCAGCACAGAGCAGCACAGAACAGCACAGGGCAGCACATGGCAGCACAGGGCAGCACAGAGCAGCACAGGGCAGCACAGAGCAGCACAGAGGAGAACAGGGCAGCACAGGGCAGCACAGAGCAGCACAGGGCAGCACAGAGGAGCACAGGGCAGCACAGGGCAGCACAGAGCAGCACAGGGCAGCACAGGGCAGCACAGAGCAGCACAGGGCAGCACAGAGCAGCACAGGGCAGCACAGGGCAGCACAGAGGAGCACAGAGCAGCACAGAGCAGCACAGAGGAGCACAGGGCAGCACATGGCAGCACAGGGCAGCACAGAGCAGCACAGGGCAGCACAGAGCAGCACAGAGCAGCACAGGGCAGCACATGGCAGCACAGGGCAGCACAGGGCAGCACAGGGCAGCACAGGGCAGCACAGAGGAGCACAGGGCAGCACAGAGGAGCACAGAGCAGCACAGGGCAGCACAGAGCAGCACAGAGCAGCTTGTCTCTGCCTGACCTGGGCAGGAGGTGTCACAGGCAGAGCCCTATGGCAGAGGAGTGTGCCAGAAGCTGACAGACGGGTGAATTACATGTGGTCACCCCATAGAAGGACATTAAGAAAGCGTGTTGCTGACATGGCAACATGAGATAGGTCATGGAGTGGGAATTGCCATATAAGGAAATACTGTGCCTTGAAAAAGTGTATAAAACCAGCTCATTTCTTTGAATAAATGATTCACATTCCCTGTCAGTCTGAGTCTGTGTCTCACTCATAACAGGTATTTTTCTCCCTTTGTTTGCTTTTCCTCAAAACAGTCTTCTTTTTTTTCTAGGTTTGCTTCTGCACTGGTTCTGGCTTGTATAAATTTTTCTTTTTGTTCCTCCTTTCTCTCATTTTTTCCCTATCATTTTTTCAGTTTCTAATCTAGCTAGCTCATTATAGCACAAAGTTGAAGCAGATTGTAGCTACAACATGTACCAGAGAATATACTCTCTCTCTTTTTTTTTTCTTTTTTTTTGTTTTTGTCCCAGGTGTCCACATAATTCCCTGAAGAGATATCCTTGTAATGACTTACAGGAGAGAAACTGAGATGCACTGGGAGATAGCCTTTCTTCCAGGGGCAGTGATGCACACATACTCTCACAAAGGACCAGAAGAGAAACCAGAAACTACTGGTTTCTATATTTATGGACAGTGCAAGCAACTGTCACAAAATCTCTGTCAATGACCAGGCAGGATACAGCCTTGAAAAATAAAGATACTTATGGCACCTGTACAGTCTTCCTGGTGTTTTGGATGACTAAGTTGAATGAATGAATGAGGAGGCAGCTGGAACAATTTTCTCTGGTACTGCAATTTGTATGATCTGAATTTTTGTAGACTCTGCACATTCAAGGAAGCCTGGAAAAAGAAAGGCATTTAGTTATTTTATTTATTTATTTTATTATTTATTATTTAGTGTTGAAAAGATATTTGAAATATATAGCTACACTGCTGGCTGCTGTAAATCAGCCTCTGTCTTGTTTGAAGTTAAGCTATATTTCATCCAGCTGCAGGTGAAAATGACTCAGGCTAGAAACTGCCCCAGGGCACTGTCTAGCAAGGGCACTACTGTTAGTGATAGTGGTGATCTGAAACGCTGAACTATTGGGACCAGAGTCACTGTCAATATTCAAGTATCCTGATTCCTGGTTGCCAGCAGTAAGATGAAGTCACAAGCAGGTGCCTTAGCATACAAGGATTTATCCTGTTCCTCCTGAGGTTAACTTGCTACTGATGATGCCTGGGAAGGCTGAGCCGGAACAGAGAGCAGGCAGAGCAAAAGGAATCAAATCGGGTTTTATTGAAAGGATACACTTTGGGCAGTGCAAGAGCCTGGCCGGGGCTCCACCCAAGTCAAATCCAAGGCGGATCCTGGTCATGAGTTTTACACTTTGATAAGTTTTGGTTCGTCTGCACATTGGGGTCAATTGTCCAACCACAGCCCAGGGTTATGAAGTTTCAGCCCTCTGCATTGCCCCCTTCCCTTCCACGTTGTTTGTGCTTCTTTGGGGTAATGTGTGAGCTTGATTTTCTAGCTGGGAAGGGATTGTTTTTCTAACTACCTGTGAAGAGAACCTACTAACACCTAAGATGAAGTTTCAGAGTTACACATTAAACAGCAGAGAATGTGAAAAATAAAAAAGCTAAACTCCAAGGCATCATTTCCCCCTTCAGAGGCTTGACAAGGCCTTTACCTTGTCAAGTCTCTATTCTAAATATCTACTAATAATAGGTATTTAATAACAGATCTAACAATAGATCTAACAATTTATCTAACAATAGCAAGTAACTAAGAACAGATAAATATCTAATACTAAATACATATCTAACAATGGATAAGTATCTAATAACAGTACATATCTACCAGTAAATATCTAATAATAGATAAGTATCTAACAGGAATGAATTAACACTAGCAATAATAATAATAAACAACAATGATCAGTAATAAATATCTAACTGTAATAGTGTCTTTTACAGTCAGGCACAGTCAGGCAAAGAAAAGTAATTATTATCATGAATAGTTCTTTATGCACAGAAGAGGAATCATTTAAAGAATATTTTTGTCTGCATCAGTTTCTGTTTTTACAGTTGTTTCAGGGGCAGAAGCTTTCTTAACTCTGGAGTAGTGAATCCAGGGTCCTTTGCCAGCAACTTTGACTGCAGTGAGGGTGGTCAGCAGCACTTGGGATGGTCTTCTCCACTTGGCTTGTAGAGGATCACTGTCCCATTACTTAATATAGACCCAGTTCCCAGGCTGGAAGGGATGTGCAGGTGTGCCCAGTCCTATGGCTCTGGATAGCACGATGTAATTCTGGAGCTTCTGCAAAGTGGAACCTAAAGCCATCAGATACCTCTGTAAATCAAGTCTCCCCTTCACGTGAATTTCACCTGCAATAAGTGGAATTTGATAAGGTCTGCCATACAATATTTCATAGGGACTGATGTTATCCCTCTGTCTAGGTTGTATCTGGATTCTCAGTAAAGCTTTAGGCAAGGCTTGAACCAATGTCATGGATGTTTCCTGACAAAGTTTGCTAATTTGTGTTTTGAGAGTCCCATTCACACATTCAACTTGACTACTCGCTTGGGGTCAGTAAAATGTATGCAGATCCCAAGTCATTCCCCAAATCCAGCTAACCTCTTTAACTACTGCTGCAATGAAGTGTGGTTTCCTATCTGATGACATCCCCAAGGAAATCCCAAACCTTGGAATTCTGTGATTGAACAAAATTTTCACCACTTCCTGGCATTTGTTATTGCGACAGGGGTAAGCCTCTGGCCATCCATTGAAGGTGTCAACTCATACCAGTAGGTACCAGTATCCCTCTTTGTGTGGTAACTCTGCAAAAGCTATTTGCCAGTAATCTCCAGGAAGATCCCCCACCTTTGTCACTCCTAATACATCTGTTTTCCTCATGTCAGGGTTGTTTTTACAGGAGATTTCACATTTGCTCACTATTGATTGTACAATGTCAGTCACTCCTTTTCCTATTACTACCTTTTTTAGATGTTTCAGAAGATTTTCAACCCCAAAATGTGTGTTTTCGTGTCTGCCAGCTCCCGAAGGATCAAGGGTGGGACTACAGCCTGATTTGCTGGTGGAACAGGTTCAATAACCACTTCCTCTGGACACCTCCTGCTCAACGGAGTCTTCCGTATGGGAAAGCTCTTGCTTGATGCATTCTTGCCAGTCTGACAGTTCTTGGTAGCTGCTGACATGGCTGTGGGACACCTCTTCCTGGACACATTCATCCCAGTTGGAGACGTCATGGTCGCTGCAGACTTGTGCAGGGGAGAGCTGCTGCCCAGTGCAGGCTTGTCCTTGGGACTCTTGCTGGTAAGTGTTGGTTTCTTCTGGGAGAAGCACCTGCCCAATGCAGCTTTCCCCTTGGGATCCCTCTTGGCAGCTGCTGGTATCGTTGCTGCATGTTACCAGGCCTGAGCTGTCACCTGCTGCCAGCCCCTGCCCGCTGAGGGCCTGCTCTTCCAGCCTGCTGGCCATGGGGCTGGCTGCTTTGGAGCTGGGCTTCACGTTTTCGTGCTCCATGTGCAGTGCAGAACGTCTGGCACACAGAGATCCCGGGAGCTGCTTCCTCCTGAGTGAGTGGCACTCCTGGCACTGGGCAGCGCAGGGCCCTGGGCCCCTTCTATAGCCCTGCAGGTTGGGGCTGTGCCATGTCACCAGGACAACAGAATGTCCCTCATCACCCAGGAACCCGATAGAACACCCCTGTGTCACAAAGGGCCCAGCCCAGCAGCCCTTCAGCAGCCCAAGGCCCTGGAAGTGGCATGGAGCAGCAGCCAGACTGGAGGGCTTCCAGCCCCTTGTTCTGATCCACTGATTGAAATGATCAGAAATGGCTCTGCCTCAGTTAGGGTGCAAATGAGACCATGTGCCAAAGTCAATAGTGTGGATTTTACTGAAGAGCAAATGAGAGGCAGAAACAATGACAGAGAGAGAAAAACCAAAATGGAATAGAGGTGGGGGGAGAGAAAGAGAGTGACAGAGCCAGATGAAGTAGAAAACCTCAGCACTCTGTGGATTCCAATGGAATTCTGCTCTCTGAAGGAGACCATCCCCAGATCCCTTGGAGATGGATCCCAGTGGCATAGTGTGGATGCTCTACATCTCTGTCTTCTTGGTGCTCAGGGTGCCCCACAAACACGGAGTTCTGGGGGCCCATACACTCTTGGGCCAGGGGGGAAGGCCCAGGTTCCTCCCCTGGCAGGGACAAGTCTGACACAGGCTCTGGCAGCAGCCTCTGGCTCTGCTGCATCCCTTTGCATCAGGAGCAGTGCTCTGCTGCAAGGCCTCAGCAGTGAGTCTGGGCAGCGCTTTGGGGCTCTGGGATGGATTCTGGCCCCTCCTCAGGTGTCCCTCACGGCCATGTGCCGTGGATGTGGCCTTCCCGGGCTGGGCATTTTCCAGCGGAGCCAGTTTGTGTGAGGGAGGATGGGTGTTGAGTGCCTGTGAGCAGAGGTTCCCCCACAGCCCCAGAACTCTCGTCCTCCCTGGCTGGCTGTGGGCAGTGTGTGCAAAGGTGGCCTCAGCAGATGAGCCTGTGGGCTACGGCCTCCCCCAGCCCCAGCCTGGCCCAAGCTGATTTTCAGCACACCTGCTGGCTTTGGCTTTCTTGGGATACATTCTCCTGCCTCAGTGCTGTGTCCTTGTCCCTAGAGCAGAGAGAATTGATCAGTGGTGTCACCTTTATGGTACCTCAGGTGCTGTTAGGCTGCTCAAGTCCCAGGCCAAAGCTGCAGTCAGGTGAAGGAGGGCTGGGCTGGGCTGGTCTCAGCCTCTTTATTCAGGAGTGGATTTTTGAGTTCCTTCTGAAGCCAGACTATATTGTGACTCTAGAAGATGTGTGGATGTGCATTTTAACTTGATAACATTAATAGAAATTAGAATTATCATCATTACTTTATTATATTTATTATAATTATTTCCTCCTAGTTCTATTTCTTCGTATTCCTCCTCCTCCTCTTCTTCTATTTCTTATTCTTCTTATTCTCTATATTATTCTTCTTATATCGATGCTTAAAATTATTATTATTTTTACTACTACCACTATTTCTTCATCATAGTATTTCTATAATCCTTCTTCCTATTATTATTAATTTTCTTCTTATTATCACTATTTCTTCTTATGTGCTTCTTCTTGTTCCTCTAGTTGTTCTTCTACTTCTACTTTTTATTTATTCTTATATTGTCGTTTTTATTCTGCCTATCTGCCTTATTGCTATATATGCCTTCAACTGCCCTGAGCAGTTCCTTCTTCACCTTTGCTTTCTTTCCTCTTTCCTGATCCACATTTCTTGCTCTTGCCCACCCCTGTTCCCTTCTCTATAAACAGCTCATCCCTGTTTGCCCTTTCCTCTCTGGCCCCACTCCCCATTTCAGTTCCTGAGCTGGCACCATGGGAACGTCCCTTGGGGAGCAGGATCATCCTCCAAGTGCTGCAGGAATTGTCTGCAGGGTCCTGCAGTGCCTCGTGCTGTTCCCTTGCCAGAGGCACCACAGGCCAGGGGCTCACATCTGGGCTGCTGTGTCTGGGTGTGGGGCTCCCTGTTGTGGGCAATGAGGAGGGGCTGGAGAGGCTCTGCAGGACTGATAGGATGGGCTTTGGGGCTGTGTGGAGAAGCTGAGGGACCTGGACTGCTGGACCTGCTGAAGAGGAGGCTCAGGGCTCATCCTGCACCTGCTCCAGGGGTGGTTTCAGGGAATCACAGAATCAGCCAGGCTGGAAAAGACCTTGGAGATCATCAAGTCCAACCTGTGCCCTGACACCACCTTGTCTCCCTGAGCCTCCTCTTCTCCAGGATAAACATCCCCAGCTCCCCCAGCTGCTCCTCACAGGACTTGTGTTCCAGACCCCTCACCAGCCTTGTTGCCCTTCTCTGAACTCACTCCAGACCCTCCATGTTCTTCCTAAATTGGGGGTCCAGAACTGGACACAGCACTCGAGGTGCTGCCAAACCAGTGCTGAGCACAGGGGAAGAATCACTGCCCTGCTCCTGCTGGCCACACCATTCCTGATCCAGGCCAGCTGCCATTGGCCTTCTTGGCCACCTGGGCACACTGCTGGCTCATATCCAGCCTGCTGTCCATCAGTGCCCCCAGGTCCCTTTCTGCCTGGCTGCTCTCCAGCCACTCTGTGCCCAGCCTGGAGCACTGCAGGGGTTGTTGTGGCCAAAGTGCAGGACCCAGCACTTGGTCCTGTTAAACCTCACCTTGTTGGATTTGAGCCCTGGATCCAGCCTGTCCAGGCCCCTCTGCAGAGCCCTCCTACCCTCCAGCACATCCTCACTCACACCCAGCTTGGTGCCATCTGCACATTTCCTGAAGCTGCACTCCATGCCCTCCTCCAGATCATCAATGCAGATATTGAAATCCACGCTGGCTGGCTCTGATCCCTCAGCCATCCTGGAGGTGCCCTGTGATGGCACTCAAGGTGATCTGTTCCATCACCTCACCAGGCACCCAGGTCAGGCTGACAGGCCTGCAGTTCCCCACATCCTCCTTCCAGCCCTTCTTGGGGATGGGCTCACATTGGCACCTCCAGTCCTCTGGCACCTCCCTGCTGAGCCAGCACTGATGAGAAATGATGGAGAGCACCTTGGGCAGCTCATCCAGCAGCTCCCTCATCCCCCTGGGATGGATCCCATCTGGTTCCAGAGACACCTGTGATCATCTGAGTGGCTCAGCAGGTCCCCAGCTGCTTCCCCCTGGATTCCAGGGGTCTGTTCTGCTCCCTGTCCCCATCTACCAGCTCAGGAGGACACTTGTCCTGAGGACAGCCTGTCTTATTGTTGAAAACTAAGGTAACGAATGGGTTGAATACTTCAGCCTTTTCCTCATCTTTGGTAACCACATCCCCCCCAAGAAAGGAATGGAGATTTTCTGTGCTTCTCCTTTTGCCATTAATGCATTTATAAAATCATTTTTGTTATCCTTCACAGAAGCAGCCAGGTTAAGTCCTCATTTGAGCTTTCACCTCTGATTTTCTTTCTGCATGACCTAACAACTTCTCTAAATGTTTCCTGAGTTGACTGCCCCTCTGTCCAAAGGTAATGCACCTTATTTTCTCCATGACTTCCTGGTAAAAGCTCCCTGCCTAGCCAGGCCAGTTATTTTCCTCACTAGCTCACTTTCCTCTGTGAGGAAAGTGAGAGACAGGCTGCTTCTGCTCCTTCAAGATTCCTTTCTTGAAGTGTCTCCATTCTTCTTGGAATCCTTTAAGAGCTGTTCCCCTTAAAAAAACCCCAAGAATTCAATTATCCCCAATTCTGCATTCTGAATAGGCCAAAGTCTGCTCTCTGTAGGTCCAGTGTAGATGTTTTGTTGATGACCCTCCTTCTTTCACAGAATATTAAAAAACTGCATTATTTCATGGTCACTGTACCCCAAAGAGCCTCTGAGCACCACATCTCCCTCCAGCCCTTCTCTGTTTGTGAACAGCAGGAGACAGAGCTTTCCTTGCCAGTGAGAAGAGAAGGAATTTTGGTTTTAATCAAGGGCATATTATTTTTATTTTTCAGTTCAGAGAAGGGCTGACTGAAGCATTCCTTAAGCGATCTTGGTGCTGAATGTCTCCTTAGGAGGTCTGGGCTTGCAGAAGAATGAGCCCCTTGCAGGCCAACCCTGTTTGGACAAGCTGCTCCTCACCCCCAGCCTCACCATGTCTGACATTGCCTAGCTGGGACTGCCATCCTAAAACATAAAAACCCCTCTATAAATTTATTATTAGTATTGTAATTTAATTACATAATAAAAATATTATTATGCTTTTATGTTTATTATACTATTATTCTTTATACCTAATTTTTATATTTATATGAAGAAATCTACACATTGTTAGCAACCAGAAAAATTAATGGTCATTGGTTATAGGAAACAAAATTCACTTCATTAATTAATTGACCACCATTGGCCATTGATTTCCCCCTGTTTATGACAATTAGTCCTATGTTAATCCCTTTCTCATCTTTTTAATCATTTTCACAGACAGGATAAAACAGGGCCACTTTGGGGCCCATGAAGATATGTTCTGGGTTATATTTCAGGAAGTTTTGGGTCTGGGGAGGGAATTTAGAGAGAACTGGAGGGTCTGGAGGACACTTCAGGTAGCCAGGTGGTCACTTAAGGATTCTGACAGAAACTCCAGGGTCCAGGGAAGCTCTTGGGGGTCCAGGGGGCACTTGGGGGTCAGGGAAGGGAATCTGGGGCCATTTGGGGTCTGGGCGGGCACTTGGGGGGCTCTAACGGGGCTCTCCGGGGCGCGGGGGATGATGGGAGTTGTAGGCACAGGTATAACATGGTTCAATAGGGCCGCGGAGCATCATGGGAGTTGTAGGTGCAGCTACAATGTCTCTCGGTGGGGCGCGGTGCATGATGGGAGATGAAGTCACGCCTGCAATAGCACTCTATGGGAACCGCAGAGCATGATGGGAGCTGTAGTCCTGGAAGTGGATGTTTGGGGGTCCGGGAAGGCACCTGGGGGACACTTTTGCGTCCCAGTCGCAACTTGAGGTGCTCAGGAGGGAACGTGAACGGTTTGGGAGCACTTGGGGGGAGCTTGGGAAGCTCTAACCGGGCTCTTTAGGGCGCAGGGAAGGGCAGGAGTTTTAGGCACAGACCTGTGTTCTGAGGGACTCTGGGGGACCCAGGGAATGACAGAAGTTGAACTCCCAGAAGTGACTGTAACAGGAATCTGTGGGGTTGGGAGCTTCCATAGGATCTGGGGATGCTTTTGGGGTGGTCCCGAATGGGCGCTGAGGGGGACCTTAGGAATCCTGGAGGCTCTGGGGGACACTTACGGGACATGTCGGGGGCAGATACCGGGGTGCTGGGGAGCGCGGTGCATGATGGGTGTTTTACTCCCGGCTCCAATGGGGCTCAACTGGTGTGTGGGGCATGATGGGAGTTATAGGCAAAAAGAAAAGATGGCGTCGAGTCTAGGCACCGCCCATGATGCCACGATCTCTGGAGCTGATTGGCTGCGGGCGATGATGGGCGGGAGCCTCGACAAATGGGAGGTGGCGTAGGCAGGAACAGACCATTCAAGCCTCCCCAGTACAGCCCAGTTCATCCCCAGTACAGCCCAGTAGAATCCCAGTGCACCACCAGGCCCTTCCTGTACAGCCCAGTTCATCCCTAACACAGCCCAGTCCATTCCCACTGCCCCTCGAGGCCCTACCAGTACTCTCCAGTCTCTCCCAGTACACCTTAGTTCATGCCCAGTCCCTTCCAGTTCCCCCCAGTGTCATCCACAGTATGTGCCAGTGTCTGCCAGACTTCCCCACAGTGTTCCCAGTGTCCCTAGTTTGTCCAAGTATTACTCACATTATCCCCAGTTTGCCCCAGTATGGCCCAGTATCACTCCCAGTACATCCTGGAATGTCCTCAGTGTGTCTCTGTGTAGCCCCAACATCCACCCTCACAGCTGGCCCAGGGCAGCTCTGCAGTGGTTTTGGTGGAACCTTGGGCTGGCACACACCTGAGGAGTGTGTCTGTTTGCAGTGGGGAACATTAGGAGTTTTAGATTGCTTTAAAAAACCAAAAATACAAAACTCCTCTTTGCCAGACCTTCTGAGGAGAGACCCTGGATCAACATCAATCACAGAATGCTGCAATCACCTCTGCTCTAAAGAGAAAAGTAATAAAATACGCCCTTGAAAATAGGAATGGATATTTTTAAGAAGCTCTTTCAAATATTTCTCCATATCTGGTGTTGAAAACCTTCCTAATGAACTGCACTGGACCAGAGGGAAATCATTGCAGAACCATTGTTTGTCAGGACTTGCTTGATCCCAGTGAGCCCCGTGGTGCATTTGGTGCTGCCCAGGAGCTCCAAATAATATTTTGGAAAGATTGTCTCTCTCTGCAGTGCTGCCCTTGCCAGGAGCCCAGCCCAGCTCAGCAGCACAGACACAGCACAAGGACTTTAATGACCCTCTCGGGGTTGGGGCTGAGTCCCTGAGCATCAGTCCCTGAGAGGGAGCTGAAGAAACCTCTCAAGAATTCCAAGTCAGATTCAAACTCCAAAGTTCCTCTTACTTTTAGTGAGTCCCACTGATAAACATGAAGGAGAAAGTCTCCCAAGGGTTGAATTAGAGCAGAAAATTGATGACAATGATGTCAGGTAGGCAAAAATAGGGTAAAGGAGGAAAAGAAACCTCTCAAGAATTCAAAGTCAGATTCAGAGTCCAAAGTTTCCTGAAGTTCTAATGGGTCCCCCTGAGGGACATGACAGAGAAAGTGTCCCCAGGTGCGGGTTTATTGTATTTATATTATATTTTTAAATTGTGGGTTTATGTTTTTTATGACATGTTTTTAAAGTGTGGGCTTATTATTTTTATGTTACAATTTTTTGGTGGGGATTTTTTCTTTTCTGAATGAAACAGAGAGACAGGACTTCTGAGTTGTTTTGGAAAGTGTGATTTATTTTTTTAATTTGCTCTCCTGGCAGAAAGGGTAAGTTCGTCTTACAGATGTTCACAGCATGGCTTAGAAGTCAGAAGACTTATGGCTACAAGGTCTTTTCAGGATTTATTAACCAATAAAACACTGTTAACAGAGATATTTAGGTTTCTAATTCAATACTAAGATATTTCGCCTTACTGACCCATAATACAGAGTGAACTTTCTTAGCCAGTTATATCCTGACACACAAACTTACATTGCTGCACTCTAAAACTTCTTGTTCCCTTTGTAAGTACTTTTATTTCTTCTAGATCTTAAATTCTAAAGCTAAAGCTATCTCTACTTAACTGTGTTTAATTCTAAGCTTTGGCTTACAGACCCTTGCATTTTGAATTCTAGCACAGCCATGAATTGAGTTTGCTCTGGGTGTTGCCTGCAGCCTCCATCAGCTCCAGCTGGGCTTTGCCTTTCCTGAACACATGAACACACGCTCAGGGCAGATTTCTGAATTCCTCCTCTGTAGCTTGTCCTCACTTCCACCTCCTGGTCGTTGTGCTGTGGCTCATGCCTGTCATTTGTCCCTGAGGCAGCACAGCCCCCCTGGCCAGCACAGGCCCCACATCCCCTCATCAGACACGGCACAGCACAGGAGTGTTTTGGGTGGGCAAATGTTCCCCACCAGAGTGTCCACTCCACACCTCAGTGTCCAGTCCCAGCACCCACATCCTGTGCCAGGGATCACAGAGAGCCCTGCTCTGGGCTCTGCCAAGGGCTGGGTGAGGAGGGAGCCCGGGCAGGGCTGATGCTGCCCCTAGAGCAGTGCTGAAATGGGCAGGAGGAAGGAGATAAGCACAGAACAAATAGACCAAGACACTGGGGTGAGAGCCCAGGTCTGGAAGTGGCTGATGGAAGAGGCTGGAGGGATTCTCAAAGCCCTGGGGCACCTTCTCACACTGGCCATGCCACCAAGGCCACAGACCAAGCTCCTCAGTGCTGCACCTGCCTGTCTGAGATCCCTGCCAGGGGACTGGCACAGCAGCACACACCTGCTGGAACGTCCTGGCCCTGCAGAGTCACACAGCTCAGCTGACACGAGTGGGTTTTATCTCCTGAGCTCTCGCCTTAATTCCATGGGGCTTCAGACTTCCACAATGCTCTCCTTGCTTCTGAAGTGTCACAATGGTCCCTTGCTGCCATGAGGCCCTGCAGGGTCACAATGACCCTTTGGTTCCCCCCAGTGTCACAATGGTCTCCATGATTCCGTGGGGCCTTGCAATGCCACAATGGTCTCCATGGATCCACGGTGCCCTGCAGGATCACAAGGGCCCTTGGGCTGCACCAGGCCCTGGAATGCAACAGTGGCCTCTTGGTTCCACAAAGCCCTGCTGCTTCACACTGGGCCCTTGGCACCATGCGGCCCAGCAGGGCCACAGTGATGTCCTTGGTTCCATGAGATCCCACAGTGTCAAAATGGTGCCTTGCTTCCATACAGCCCAGCAGTGCCACAATAATGTCCGTGGTTCCACAGGGTCACCACAGTGTCACAATAATCTCTTGGATCCCTGGTGTCCCCACAGTGTCACAATGGCCCTTTCATTTCAGAACGCCCCACAGTGTCACAATGGTCTCCATGGTTCTCCATGGGGCCCCACAGTTTCACCATGGTCTCCACAGGAAGGAATCCATGAATCCCCCGTGTTTCATGGCCTCAGGAACTGCAGCCACCAGAGGCAAAGGCCAGACAGATATGACTGTCCTGGCAGTTTCTGTCTGGGAGAAACCCTTGCAGATAGGAATTCTGGAGGAAAAGCACCAATTTTCACCATGGGTACCTGTACAGGAGGGATGGTTCTTTTCCATAGGAAGGAAAGCATGGAGCCCCAGTGTTTGAAGACCAGTGAGACCCAGCCCTAAGGAAGCCAAGGGCAGCCAGAATGTTGGAAATGGCAACTTTTGTTTGGGAGCAATCACAGATATTGAGAATTTTGGAGGGGGAAATCTCATTTTGGCAAGGGGTGCCTGGATGAGAAGGACAGTTCTTTTCCATGTGAAGGAAAGCCCAGCATTTCAGGGGCACATTAGAAGAGACCCTCAAGATGCCAAGGGCAGTTGGACCAGTCAGGCCAAGCCAAGCAGACCTGCTACCTGTTCCCTTGGATCCATGTGGTCCTGTAGTGTCACCATGGTTGTGTCATATTGGATCCTTGGTTCCATGAGGCCCAGCTGTGTCACACTGGCCTCTTGTTTCACTGGGGCTCCACAATGTCACAATGGTCCCTTGTTTCCATAATCACTTGCTGTGTCACAGGGGTCTCCTTGGTGCCACAGTATCCCAATGGACCCTTGGTTCCATGGGCACTCACAATGTCAGAAGGGTCTCCTTGGTTCCATGAGGCCACAAAGTGTCACAGTGGCCCCTTGGTTCAATGAGGCCTGTGATGCCTTAAGATTTTAGCCTTTATATTTTTCAAATCTTATACTCAATAGTGCATAACTCTAAACTCCATACAAAATGTTAGTTAACTGTCTTCACATTTTGGTCAGACAAAACAATTCCTCTAGGCCTGAAACTCAAGGACACCCTACAGTCTCATGCTCTGAAAAATATCAACAAAAGTGAGTTCAGGGCTGAGAAAACTGAGGGAATATGGCTTCATTGCCTGAAGCTGTAATTGGAGGATTTACCTCTGATACCAAATGAACCAAACTTAAATGTCTGAAAAATTCATCACCACTATCCATCTTGGGTGTAGCCTCTGGGAGGTTTTTGACTGCCCAAGGTGAATCTATTGAAGGCCTTTAATAAATACTCACTTTATTCTCTTAACCTTGTCTAGCCTCTGTTCTAGGTAGCCACTCCAAGGCATCCCCTGTAGTGTCACAATAGTCTCCATGATTCCATAGGGCCCTGCAGTGTCACAACAGACCATTGATTCCATGAGACCCCACAGTGTCACTAGGGTCCCCTTGTTTCCAAAATGCCCCAATAGCCCTTGACTTTCAGAAAGCCTCAAACCTTTGTAAAAATGGTCTCCTTTGTACCATGATATCCTGGACTGCAACAAAAATCTCCTTGGTTCCACGGTGTCAGAATGGTCCCTTCTTCCCATGGAGCCCCACACTGTCACTGTGGTCCCCGTGATTCCATGAGGCCTTGCTGTGCTACAATGGCCCCAATGGCTACAATGGTCTCCAGTGGGGCTCTCTACAACCACTGAAGAGAGGTTGTAGTCAGGTGGGGGTCAGTCTCTTCTCCCAGGCAACCACTGACATAGTGAGAGGACACAGTCTGAAGATGAGCCAGGGGGAGTTTAGGTTTGACATCAGGAGAAAAATTCTTCACTCAGAGAGTGATTTGGCACTGGAATCTTCTGCCCAGGGAGGTGCTGGAGTCACTGTCTCTGGTGGCATTTAAAAACAGACTGCACGTGGCACACAGAGCCATGGTTTAGTTGATGAGGTGATGTTAGGTTGGACATGATGATTTCAAAAGTCTTCATTTCCTCTTCATTTCCACTTCATTGCCTCTGTGATTCGATTTCATAATAGTCTCCATTGTTCCATGAGGCCCTGCAATGTCACAATGGACCTTGGGTTCCATCAGTCCCCACAGTGTAACAATGGATCTTTGGTTCCATGAGGTTCCTCAGTGTCACAATGGTCTCCTTGGATCCACAGTGTCACAATGGCCCCTTGGTCACAATGAACTTCTGGTTCCATGAGCTTTCATACTCTCAGCAATAATTCTGCAGTGTCACCATGGACCCTTTGTTCCATGAGGTTCTGTGCCATAACATGGTCACCTTGGTTCTGTGAGGCCCTGCAGTGTCACATTGGACTCCTTGTCTCTGTGAGGCCCCACAGTGTCACAATGCACCCATGGTTGCAGGAGGTTCCACAGTGTCACCATGGCCTCCTTGGATCTGCGGTGTCACAATGGCTCCTTGGTTCCATGAGGCCTTTCTCTGTCACAATGGACTTTTGGTTCCAGGAGGTTTCTCAGTGTCACAATGGTCTCCCTGGATCTGCTGTGTCACAGTGGACCATAAGTTCCATGTGGTCCCATTGTGTCAAAAAGGATTTTGGTTCCATGAGCTCCCACAGTGTCAAAAGGCCCCTTTATTCCTTGAGGTTCCATAGTGGAATATTTGACTCCTTGGTTCTGTGAGGCCCAACTGTCACCAAACCTCCCAAATATCAGAATAAGACTCCTTAACACTAATTTGATGATAAAAAGGACATCATTTTTTTCAGGTCTGAGGTCCAATGTGGGATAACTCCTAACATTACATGGACACATTATTCTATAAGTGTGTTCGTATATTCAGTCATTACACATCTATTACAATTTACCCATTCCTATAAAACCCACCCCAAGCTCCCAATTCAATCCTTTTTTCTTCTGTCACTGCCCCCATGAGCCAGATGTCTTCTTCTTCTCTTCTGGCAGTCCCTGCAGGGAAAGCAGCCCCTGCATGCCTTGTTCCTCTGGTGAAAGTTCACAGGGACAGTAAAACTTGAATTACCCCTTTTGGTATCAAGGCCAAGGCTCTGTGTGTGCAGGCAGAGGCAGGCAGGAGGCAGAGCTGTCAGCAAAGGAAGGGGCCAGTGAGGTGGGGCAGCCGGGGGATGACGACAGCCTGCAGGGACAGAGGCGCAGGGCATGGACACCGTAGGACAGCCTGGGCTGCAGAGGGCACAGGGATGGGCAGCAGCTGAAAGGCCCTGACACAGCCAACTCCTGCAGCACTTGGGCCATGCAGGTTGGCCCTGGGCCTGAGGCCAGCAGGGGACAAGTGAGCCTTGCTGTGCTGGGGCCTCATTGCCTTCTTGTCCCTGCTCAGCAGCCTGGCAGGGGCTGCCCCATGGTGCTGCCCTTGGCATTGCACATGGCCAGAGCCCGGTGGGCCGGGAAGAGCCCTGAGCAATGAGGGAGGGACAGGATCTGCCTTGCCAGGGGCTGGGGCTCAGCCCTTGGCCCTTTGCATTCCTGAAACACATCAAGGTTTTCTCAGCATCAGAGACATCTTTCCCTTCTTTGTCCCCACCTGTCATCAGTGCCACACATGTTCTGGTCTAACTGGAACCTGGTGACACTTTCTGAGTTGTGTCCCTCACTGAGACCCATTAAAACTTCAAGAAACTTTGGAATTTGAATCTGACTTTGAGTTCTTGAGAAGTTTTCCTTCATCTCTCTCTCAGGGACTGATGTCCAGGGACTCAGCACCAAAGCCCTGAGAGGGTCATTAAAGTCCATGTGCTGTGTTTGTGCTGAGCTGGGCTGGGCTCTTGGCACAGAGGCAGCTCCTGGCAACCAAGAAGAGCTTCAAAAAGACATTTCTGCTGAGGAGCAGCTCCTCTCCCAGCCCAGCAGGGCTGAGGGCACTGCCTGCAGGCACTGAGGGGACAGGAGCCAGGCACAGACAGGCCAAAGGCAATCGGGACTGGGAAGACATTGAGCTGAGACTGCACTTAGGGAAACATCTTCACAGCCCTGGACATGGTGAGTGTGTGGGTGCACAGCAATGTCCCCTGTGCTCCTGGAGGGATTGCCTGCAGCCAGCACAGCCCACAGCCTGGGGGATGTGTCAGGAGGACTCTCCCAGTTTCTCTGAGACAGAGGAGGAGGAGGAGGAGGAGGAGGAGGAGGAAGATGAGGATGTGCTGCAGAGCGGGGCTGCCCTGGGCACCGTCAGAGGGACAGGGCAGGACGGCTCCTGCTGCCAGGGACGGCTGCAGGGGCTGAAGCTGGGGCTGCAGCCAGGGCTGCCCAGGGCTGTCCTGCACAGCAGCTCCTGCAGCCCTCAGGGCTCTTGGCCAGCCCAGGCCATGTGCCACCTGCCAGGGACAGCTCTCAGCCTGCCTGGCAGCTCCCCATGGACTGTGGGGAGAAGTTGGAGGTGCAAGGAGCCACCCCCATCAGGGCAGATTCCTCCTGCTGTGGAGATGGTGCTGCATGGCCAGGGCTGCTCTCAGCTTTCTCCTCAAGGCAAGGCAAAGGGGCTGTCAGGTGTGTCTGTGTCACTGACACTCCTGCACTGTCCCACTGGCCATCAGCACATCTGCCTCCCATCTCCCTCACAAAGTGCCTCCTCACCCTCCTGTGCCTACAGACAGCAGCAGCAGCACCTTGGCTTGCAGCATCTCAGTTTGTGTGAGCTGCCCTTAAGGCCCTGCTGGCAGGGAGATGGCCCTGGGCAGTGCCCTGTGCTGGGAGGGGTGTGCAGGGCAGAGCTGAGCCCCCAGGGCTGGGCTGGGCTCTGGGAGCACTGGCAGGGACAGAACTTAGATAGAGAGAAACAGCTCCCCGTAGGCACAACTGCAGGCAGCACAGAGCCAGAGCAAACCCTTGGTGTGTCTCCCTGTCCAATTGCATAGGGAAAGAGAGAAGGGTATAGAGAAGCTTTCTTTGAAACTGGTGCCTTAAGAAAGTCCACTATATTTTTCAAGCATGTTTTGGTTCAGCCATCCTGAAATAGAGGGAGGTGTAATGAAAAAGGCACCTGTGTGTGACCAGCAGGTCTGACAGCACTGGGGCACACGCAGCCCTACTTTCCCTCTGGGCTCCCCAAGTGTTCAGGGTGAGAGCAATGCTGCAAGAAGATTTCTCCCCCTTTGAAGAAATCAAAACCCCAAGCTCATAGATAAAAAAAAGGTGACTGAAATTTAGGCAAAGAAAGAGAAATTCCTTTAAGTAAATGTGTAATAAAATAGCATAGGATTGACTCAAGGAAACCTATCCAGGATTCTTAATGTCTTCTTTGAACAGTCCCCGATGGTGAGAATGAAAAAATGACAAACAGCAGCTCCATCAGCCACTTCCTCCTGCTGCCATTGGCAGACACGCGGCAGCTGCAGCTCCTGCACTTCTGCCTCTTCCTGGCCACCTCCCTGGCTGCCCTCCTGGCCAACGGCCTCATCATCAGCGCCGTAGCCTGCGGCCACCACCTGCACACCCCCATGTTCTTCTTCCTGCTCAACCTGGCCCTCACTGACCTGGGCTCCATCTGCACCACTGTCCCCAAAGCCATGCACAATTCCCTCTGGGACGCCAGAATCATCACCTTTGCAGAATGTGCTGCTCAGGTGTTTTTCTTTATGTTCTTCATGTCAGCAGAGGTTTCCCTCCTGACCATCATGAGCTACGACCGCTACGTGTCCATCTGCAAACCCCTGCACTACGGGACCCTCCTGGGCAGCAGAGCTTGTGCCCACATGGCAGCAGCTGCCTGGGCCAGTGGCTTTCTCACTGCTCTGCTGCACACGGCCAATACATTTTCCCTGCCCCTGTGCCATGGCAATGCCCTGGGCCAGTTCTTCTGTGAAATCCCACACATCCTCAAGCTCTCCTGCTCCAAATCCTATCTCAGGGAACTTGGGGTTTCTGTTTTCACTACCTTCTTAGCACTTGGTTGTTTTGTGTTCATTGTTTTCTCCTATGTGCAGATCTTCAGGGCTGTGCTGAGGATCCCCTCTGAGCAGGGACAGCACAAAGCCTTTTCCACCTGCCTCCCTCACCTGGCCGTGGTCTCCCTGTTCCTCAGCACTGGCTTTTTTACCTACCTGAAGCCCCGCTCCATGTCTTCCCCATCTCTGGATCTGGCCCTGTCAGTTCTGTACTCAGTGGTGCCTCCAGCCCTGAACCCCCTCATCTACAGCCTGAGGAACCAGGAGCTCAAGGCTGCAGTGTGGACACTGATCACTGGACGATTTCAGAAAAAGTAAACTGCTGGCCAATTGCTGCAAATCATTTGTAATATAAGAAATCCTAGATTTTAACTGTTGGTTTGGATGTTGGTTTTGGTTTGGATGTTGGTTTGTTCTTTTATTTCCTTTGTTTTCCTTTTTTAACATTGCCCACTAAGTAATGTAATTTTTTGTGTTTTTCTGTTTTTGTTTCTGTTCACCTTTTCTATGACACACAGACTGTGTCAATGAGGAGCTGTGCTCTCAATAGCTTCAAAGGAAATAAAGGATCTCACCACAGAGTTTTTACCAGAAATTCCACTTTTGTTCCCTTCTCTGGAGCTGCAGCAGCAATGTCTGTGTGTTGTTGCTGGGGCAGATCAGTGCTGGCACAGCAGCTGTGCCAGCAGCAGCAGCACTTGGTGTTGCCAGTGCTGCTCCCGTGCCACTGCCCCGCTGCCCTCCTGGCCCTCGTGTTGCTGCAGGGCCTGAGTGCTCTGGGGGCCGGGCACAGCCCTGGGGGTGGCAGTGCCGGGGCTGCAGCAGGGACAGGCCATGGGCACTGCTGGGGCAGCACTGACACCTCAGGGCAGGGCCTGGGGGCTCCAGGCTCCTTGGCCAGGCTCTCTCCACAACACTTGGCCAGCCCAATGCTGAGCAGAGAAAAGCCCCGGGAGCAGCCCCAGGCTGGCCGTGGGCAGGCTGGGGGCAAACAGCATGGCTGGTGCTCTGCAAGGTCCCTGCAAGGGGGACACCCTGGCAAGGAGCAGCAGAGCAGGGGCTGATCCATCCCCACTGTGCTGGACACCCCAGGGCAGCGTCCCAGAGCGTCCTCATGCACCTGCCAACAACATCCCCCCTCTGCAGCCCTGGCCTCTCCCCCAGCTCACACAGGAGCCGCATCCTTGCAGGCACACACATGGCAGCACTGGCTCAGGAGCCCATGTTTGCATTGCACACAGCAGGGTCAGCACCCCCATGGTGCTGCTGTGGGGACATGGAGCTGAGTGAGCACAAATGCCATCAGCCCCTGGGGCCAGCAAGAGATGGGTGATGGCAGGGAAACCACTCAGGTTTGTTGTAGCCTCTGAAGGCAGCCAGAAAGTTTGTTCCCATCAGCTGTGAGTTTCCTGTCCCACTGCAGATGTTGTTGCTCAGAGCCAGGGCTGCCTGGCAGCCACCCCCAAACTGCCCTGAGCATTTGCTTTGCTTCACCTTTCCTTTCTTTCCTCTTTCCTGATCCACATTTTTCCTCTTCTCCATCCCTGTCCTCTCTCCCACAAACAACCCATTCCTGCTTGCCCTTTCCTCTCTGGCCCCACTCCCCATTTCAGTTCCTGAGCTGGCACCATGGGAACGTCCCTTGGGGAGCAGGATCATCCTCCAAGTGCTGCAGGAATTGTCTGCAGGGTCCTGCAGTGCCTCGTGCTGCTCCCTTGCCAGAGGCACCACAGGCCAGGGGGGCACATCTGGGCTGCTGTGTCTGGGTGTGGGGCTCCCTGTTGTGGGTAATGAGGAGGGGCTGGAGAGGCTCTGCAGGACTGACAGGATGGGTTTTGGGGCTGTGTGGAGAAGCTGAGGGACCTGGACTGCTGGACCTGCTGAAGAGGAGGCCCAGGGCTCATCCTGCAACTGCTCCAAGGGTGGTTTCAGGGAATCACAGAATCAGCCAGGCTGGAAAAGACCTTGGAGATCATTAAGTCCAACCTGTGCCCTGACACCACCTTGTCTCCCTGAACCTCCTCTTCTCCAGGATAAACATCCCCAGCTCCCTCAGCTGCTCCTCACAGGACTTGTGTTCCAGACCCCTCACCAGCCTTGTTGCCCTTCTCTGGACTCACTCCAGACCCTCCATGTCCTTCCTAAATTGGGGGTCCAGAACTGGACACAGCACTCTAGGTGCTGCCAAACCAGTGCTGAGCACAGGGGAAGAATCACTGCCCTGCTCCTGCTGGCCACACCATTCCTGATCCAGGCCAGCTGCCATTGGCCTTCTTGGCCACCTGGGCACACTGCTGGCTCATGTCCAGCCTGCTGTCCATCAGTGCCCCCAGGTCCCTTTCTGCCTGGCTGCTCTCCAGCCACTCTGTCCCCAGCCTGGAGCACTGCAGGGGTTGTTGTGGCCAAAGTGCAGGACCCAGCACTTGGTCCTGTTAAACCTCACCTTGTTGGATTTGAGCCCTGGATCCAGCCTGTCCAGGCCCCTCTGCAGAGCCCTCCTACCCTCCAGCACATCCACACTCACACCCAGCTTGGTGCCATCTGCACATTTCCTGAAGCTGCACTCCATGCCCTCATCCAGATCATCAATGCAGATATTGAAATCCACGCTGGCTGGCTCTGATCCCTCAGCCATCCTGGAGGTGCCCTGTGATGGCACTCAAGGTGATCTGTTCCATCACCTCACCAGGCACCCAGGTCAGGCTGACAGGCCTGCAGTTCCCCACATCCTCCTTCCAGCCCTTCTTGGGGATGGGCTCACATTGGCACCTCCAGTCCTCTGGCACCTCCCTGCTGAGCCAGCACTGATGAGAAATGATGGAGAGCACCTTGGGCAGCTCACTTGTCCTGAGGACAACCTGTCTTATTGTTGAAAACTGAGGCAAAAATGGGTTAAGTACCTCAGCCTTTTCCCCATCCTTGGTTACCACATCCCCCCCAATACACAGGGGAGGTTCTCCTTGTCCCTCCTATTGCCATTAATGTATTTATAAAGTCAATTTTTTGATCCTTCACAGAATTGGCCAGGTTATGTCCTGTTTTGGGGTGACTTTATCGTGCTTGTATCTTCAAATCGTCTGTTTTGTTGGTGTTGAACATTGAGTTCTGCAGCTTTAAGACCAGTTCCAGGAGTAAAGGGGAGAGAGAAGAGGTGCAAAGTTACTGATCAAAGTCTGCACTCGCTCCTCCGTGTGCTTCACCCAGCCTGTGCTGTCTGCAGTGGACAGTGGAAGAGAGCTCTCCTTTGCTTTTTGTTGGTGTTTCTGGCTGGATGAAGTAGGGAAGTTCCCTGGTCTGTAATTTTTTTTTCTTTTTCTTGGCATTGTTCGAACCTGCTCTGGACTGAACACCCAGGGGAGCACTGGGAGCTCACACCTGTGGCTCACCAGGCCTGGCCTGGGCCGTGGCATTTCCAACGCTGGAGAGACTGAGAACAGACTGAGTGAGCCAGGCTGCAACCCACACAAGGGACCCTTCTGAATTCGCCATCTCTTCAGAGCACCAAAGTTTTGCTGTTTGTTATTGGTCATTTTTGTGCTAAAAAGTGCTTTGCCTATTGAATAAACAGGTTTTTTTCCACTTCTCTGTGAGAAAATATTTTTCCCCGAACCAGTTAAGAAAAAGACTATTTAAAACTGTTTTCTAAAAAAACTCATTCCAAAGTTTCCTCCCAAATGTACCCTAAATCAAAACAAGTCCTAATGGAGCTTTCACCTCTCTAATTTTCTTTTTGCATGAATGAGTGACATCCTTAAACATTTCCTGAGTGTCCTGTCCCTCTATGCAAAGGTGATGCACCCTCTTTCCTCCCTGAGTTTCTGGAAAAGCTCCATGCCCAGCCAGGCCAGTCATTTTCCTCGCTAGCTCATTTTTGGCACAGAGAGACAGGCTGTCCCTGCTCCTTCAAGATTTCTTTCCTCAAGTGTGTCCATCCTTCCTGGAATCCTTTGCTTATAAGGATGGTTTCCCCTCAAAAAATTCAAGATCTGATTTGGGACTCTCCAAATCTGCATCCTCAATAGGCCAAAGTCTGCTCTCTGTAATCCCAGTGTAGAAGTTTTGTTGATGCTCCTCTGTCTTTCACAGAATATTGAAAATTCTAATACTTCATGGTCACTGTAGCCCAGGCAGGCTCTGATCACCACATCTCCCACCAGCCCTTCTCTGTTTGTGAACAGCAGGAGGCAGAGCTTGCCTTGGGAGGGGGAGTGTTACCAAAAATTCAGTAACATAAAAAACTCCTGAACACCACTGTAGCATAAAGAAGCAGCATTCTTTATTTGGCTGGATGCTCAGAGGGCCAGCTCCTCCCAAAGCCGTGCATGCTGAGTACAGGAAAGTTTCTGTTTATATTTTGTATTTTTCATACATATTCATTGACTGTCCTGGACTAAACACACATATGATAATCATTTCCCCAAAATCATTAACGTATTTCCCCTCCCCTTTACCCATGGGTTCTTCTGTCCTGGGGGTCTCTCTGGTGGTCCCTGGTGGTCGTGGACCCCAATGTTCCAGTTCAGCCTGGCTGAGCTGGCAGGACACTGAGGCTGGGGAACTTTCAGTTCTGCTTCTTCCACAACGAGCATTGTGCAGTTTCCAGAGGCCAGGGGTTTTGGAGAACAAGCATTGTGTTAGCTCAGCTGGGGTGGGCAATTTATCAGCTGGTAACATGAGGTCACAGAGTGGGCTGTGACATCACAGAGTGGGCTATGAAATCACAGAGTGGGCTATGACATCAAGCACTGCGTTATGTGAAGTCATTGAGCAGCTATGACATCATAGGCTGTCTCTCTGACATCACAGGAGGGGCTGTGTGACATCCCAGCAGGGCTGTGTGAGGTCACTGCGTTGGTCACTCTGCCCCAGCCCCCCCTCACAGTTTCCCCAGACAAGTCCAATGCTGTTCATGCCCAGCAGGGTCCTCTGTCCCCCCTGGTATCCCCCTGCTCCACCTGGAGCCACAGCCTCCCCCAAGGATGTTCCACAAATCAACCCCAGAGCCTGACACGGGGACAAGGGGCCAGGGCCGTGTGACCAGGACATCAAGGCCGTGGATTATCCAGGTCACTGGGGCCTGGTTTGGGTTGCCCAGGGCAGGAAAGATGTCTGGCAGCTGGAGCAGGGTGAGGGAAGGGCCTCCAAGGTGGGGCTGGAGCCCTTTGGCTGTGAGGAGAGGCTGAGGGAGCTGGGCTTGTCCAGCCCGGAGCAGGGAAGGCTGAGGGGCTCCTCATGCCAGCCTGGCAGTGCCAGCCAGGAGCTGATGGAGAGCACAGAGCCAGGCTCTTCACCGGGGGGCCTGGGGGGACACAAAACACAATGGGGGAAAGGGCAAAGAGGCAAGATCAGCCTGGGCAGGAGGAGATAAAATGAGTCAGGCTGGTTTCAGCATTGCCTCAACTTCAAAATTAGCCTGACTCTTCTTCTCCATCTACCTCTTACAGCTTTGAAAATAGGGCATTGTTGGAGCTGCTGTACCCCTACTTTATGGAGAACATCCTGACATAACATATTATTGTGTTTATATCTAGCCTAGAGTCATCTTTGTCTAAAATTGCTTTGGTACACATATCCCCTGTGGATGGTAGACATTTCAGATGCTGCTGGGATGTCTTACATTGCTGACACAAATACCAGTGTTTATTAAATTTTAACATGCTTACATTTTTAATGTTGGGCGTGAAGACAAGACTTTTGGCCCCCTTATGTCTCACAACTTCATCACCCAAGGACAGAAACCTGATGAGGCTGTGGAGATCAGGAGCAGGGCACAGCCAGGGATTTGGGGTGGTTGTGAGCCCAGGGCAGGTCCCAGCCCTTGGCCTTGCTGAACCTCATCCAATTGTCCTGGGCCCATGGCTCCAGCCTGTCCAGATCCCTCTGCAGAGCTTCCTGCCCTGCAGCACAGCCACACTCCCACCCAGCTTGGGCTCACCTGGACACTGACTCAGGGTGCCCTCCATGGCCTCGTCCACATCAGCAACAAAGAGATTTCACTGCCCTGGCCCCAACCCTGAGCCCTGGGCACAGCCCTGGATGTGGCTCCATTGCCCAGCACTCCTTGGGCCTGCCCATCCAGCCAGATTTCTGCCCAGGGAACAGATGCTGCACAGGCTGTGGGATCAAGTTCCTGTGAGCCCAGAAGATTGGCATTAGTGCAGCTGTAGCTGTGCACAAGAGAGCTCTTCAGCCACTTTCTCTCTTTTCCTCCCTCTGGCCATGCAGGGAGCTCGGGACTTCAGCGTGTGACTCGAGTGTGTAAAGAGCAAATCTGGGCAGAATTGGGGCAGGGAGGGTTTGGGGCATCTTGGGATCTGTGCTGGGCACAGAACGTGTTTTCCATTGCTCTGACACTGTCTGCTGTGGAAAGTGGATGAAATATCCAGCACAGGAATGACTTTTGTTTGTTATGGAGCTGTGCCTTCCCTTGGTTTGTTTGCTGACAATAAATGAACATCCCTCTGTGTCTGGGGCAGCTCCTTCTGCAAGGAAAGCAGGTGGGAGTTGGTGCCAAGAAGCTGAAAGCTGCAGGCACAGCCTGGGGTGCAGGAAGCTCAGATTTGCACAAGGCTGCTCTGAGTGCCAGGGGTTGGATGGGGGAAATGGTGGGGTGGGGGTAGGGACAGAGTGTGATTGATTGTCAGCCATAAAGGGTCTTGATTTTTATATCTGTTTAGACTGCATTAGGCAGTGTTTGGTATCAATATCAACTGGAGATTGCTGATACCAATCTACAAACAGGAAAAGAAAACAAAACAATTTCTTCTATATTGCTTCCAGTATAGTATATTCACTTCGAATGCACTTCTGAAATCTTTCTAATTAACCACAGAAGAATTGTAGACTAAAATTATTCCCGTGGGCTAGTTTTATTTGGGTGTTTTGAACAAATGTTAATTAGTCGTTGTCGCTGAATTTCGCAACTGAAGACCTCAGGAAAGAAGAGGCCTCTGGAGTAGTGAAATTCATCATCAACCTCCAAGTGTCTGAGGATCCATCCTCATCAGAGCAGCAATGAACAGAAATGGGCACAGCTTTGTGGCTGCCCCAGCTTTGGGATGGGCCCTGGGCCTGGAGCAGGAGCAGCTCTGGAGGGCCCCAAGGCCGGGGCTGTTGTGCTGGCCTGGGCAGATGGGATGGCAGGAGGGGCTGCAGAGCTGTCAGGAGCTGAGGGAGAGGGGAGCAGGGCACCCAGGGAGCCTCCTTTTGCCTTGGCCAAGCAGCTTGGCCATGGCTGGGGCTGAGTCCTCTCTGAGCTGCAGCTGCTGCTGTGCCCTTGGCAGGGGCTGAGGCCGTGGGGCCACTGCCCAGAGCCCCCTGGCCTGAGCAGAGCTGTGGGGCCAGAGCCGGCTGGGCTGTGCTGGGGAGAGGCCCTTGGTGCTGCACAGAGCTCAGGGCAGCTGGCACAGCTTGCAGGGAGCTGGGCTGGCCTGAGAGAGCCTGCCAGAGAAAGCAGCAGTGTCCATGTCAGCCTGGCTGAGCGGGCAGGGGCACGACTCAGCCCAGGCCTTGTGGGGCAGGGCCAGCACCTGGGGAAGGCATTGCAAACAGGCAAGTGGCCCAGAGAGGAGGCTGCTCTGTGCCCTTGGTGGCATGCACAGAGCAGGGAGGGGGCCCAGGACATTTGTCAGTGCCAGCCTCTGTCCCCAGCCCTTGCCAGCCCTGGCTGCTGAGCCCAGCTTTGGCCTGGGCTGAGTTTGGCTGTGGCCCAGCTCCATCCTCCTGCGGGGCTCAGGGCCTCTTGCTGGCCATGGCCAGCCCTGCCCGGCCTCTGTGCTGGCCCAGAGCCCGGCAGAGCCCGGGGCAGGGCTGTCAGTGCAGGCCCACAGGTGCCACGGGCTGTGCAGGAGCTGGCAGAGGCTGCCCAGCAGGGAGGCCATGGGGCACAGAGCCCCAGGGCTGCTGTGGGCACCACGGCTGCACCTCCAGCTCCAGAGGAGATGGGACAGATGGGAGCAGAGACAAATCATTCCTGCTGCATTCTTTACTGTGTTTGCTTATACAGGTGACCTGGATCCATATGTAGAGGAAGTGTTTTGTTTCAGATAACACTGGTAGAGTGATAGGCATAATATTATTTAGCTGAAAATTTTATTTTTGTGCATAATACACTGTAAGAACGAAAAGACACATATAATCCCGAAGAGTATATGAGTTTTTCTCGGGATGACAGAGACTCATCAATGTTCCAGTAGTCAAACCTGTTCAAAAACTTTTCTCAGAGCTTCCTTGAGATAAGAGGAAACCACCAGAGACCAAGGCCAGACAGAGATCCCTGTCCTGGCAGCTTTTGTCTGGGAGAACCCTTGCATATAGGGAATTTTTCATGTGGAGTATCAATTTTGGCCATGGGCACCTGGAAAAATGGATGGTTCTTTTCCATAGGAAGGAAAGCACAGAGCTTCAGTTCTCGAGGGGCTGATGAGAGTCAGATCTCAACATTCCAAGATCACCTGGGCCTGTCAGGTGGCTCCTGGGAAGCGAAACTACCCAGATCTTTTCCATGTCCCCTTGCTTCCATGACAACCTGCAGGGTCACAATGGCCCTTTGTTTCTCAGGAGCCCCACAATGTCACAATGGTCTCCATGATTCCGTGGGGCCTTGCAATGCCACAATGGTCTCCATGGATCCACGGTGCCCTGCAGGATCACAATGGCCCTTGGGCTGCACCAGGCCCTGGAATGCAACAATGGCCTCTTGGTTCCACAAAGCCCTGCTGCTTCACACTGGGCCCTTGGGACCATGCAGCCCAGCAGGGCCACAGTGATGTCCTTGGTGCCACAGAGTCCCCACAGTGTCACAATGGTCTCCATAGGAAGGAAACAATCGAGCCCCAGCATGGCAGGGGCTGATGAACTGCAATCATCAGAGGTCAAGGCTGGGCTGTCTGTCCTGGCAGGTTTGTCTGTGAACAAGCCTTGGATATATGGAATTTTGACTTTGGAATCCCAATTTCAGCCATTTGTGCCTGGAGGATACAGCCAGGTCTTTTCCATAGAAAGGAAATCACTCACTCCCAGTGTTTGGAAAGCAGGTGAGAGCTGGTCCTCAGGAGGCCACAGCAAGCCAGACCTGTCTGTAGTGGCAGCTTTTGTCCAGGAGCAATCATTGGATATAGGACTTTTGGAGGTGGAATCCCAATTTCAACCATGGGTGCCAGGAGACGAGAATGGTTCTTTTCCACTGGAAGGAAAGCACAGAGCCCTGGTGTTTCAGGTGGTAGATGAGCAGTAGCCACCAGAAGCCAAGACCAGCCAGACCTTTTTACCCTGGTAGTTTTTGTCTGGGAGTTATTCTTGGTTACACAGAATTTTGGAGGCAGAATCCCAATTTCAACCATGAGCACCTGGAGAAGGATGGTTCTTTCCTATGGGAAGGAAAGCAGAAAGCCCTAATGTCACAGGGCAAATTAAAGGAGACCACCAGAGAACAAGGCCAGCCAGACCTGTCTGGGTAGCTTTTGTCTGGGAAGAAACTCTGGCATATAGGAATTTTGGAGGAAAATTACCAATTTTGTCCATGGTTACCTGTGCAGGAAGGATGATTTTTTTCCCTAGGAAGGAAAGCCCTGAGTCCCAGTGTTTGAAGGCAGGTGAGAACCAGCCCTCAGGAAGACAAGGGCAGCCAGGCTTGTTGGTAATGGCAGCTTTTATCTGGGAGCAATCCCTGGATATTGGGAATTTTGGAGGTGGAATCCTGTTTCAACCATGGGTGCCTGGATGAGAAGGACAGTTCATTTCCATGTGAAGGAAAGTCCAGAGCCCCAGTGTTTCAGGGGTACATGAAAAGAGACCCTCAAGATGCCAAGGGCAGTTGGACCACTTAGGCCAAGTCAAGCAGACCTGCTACCTGTTCCCTTGGATCCTTGGGGCCCTGCAGTGCCACAATGGCAGTGTCATATTGGATCCTTGGTTCCATGAGGCCCAGCTGTGTCACACTGGCCTCTTGTTTATATGGGCTCCACAGTGTCACAATGCTCCCTTGGTCCCATGATCCCTTGCAGTGTCACAGGGGTCTCCTTGGAGTCACAGTATCACAATGGACCCTTGGTTCCATGGGGACTCACAATGACAGAAGGGTCTCCTTGGTTCCCTGAGGTCCTGCAGAGCCCCTTGATTCAATGAGGCCTCAAAGTGTCATTGTGGTCTCCAGGATTCCATGAAGCCCCACAATGTCACAATGGACCTTTGGTTCCATGGGGTCCAGCACCGTTCCATGAATCCTTAGTTCCATGGGGCCCTGTAGTGTCACAATGGACTCCTTGGTTCAAAGGTGCCACACAGTGACAAAATCACCCCTTGGCCTGATGAGACCCCATAGTGTCACAGTGGTTCCTTGGTTCCATGGGGCTCCATAATGTCACAATGGCTCCTTAGTTCAATGAGGCCTTTAGTGTTTCCATGATTCCATAAGGCCTTGCAGAGTCACAACAGACCATTGGTTCCATTGAGCCCCACAGTGTCACTATGGTCCCCTTGGCTCCACAAGGCTCTGAAGTGCCACAATAGCTCATTGGTTTCGCAAGGCCTCAAAGTGTAAAAATGGCCTCCATGGTTTCATGAGGCCCTGCTGTGTCACAATGGACCTTTGGTTCCATGGTGCCCCACAGTGTCACAATGGTATCCTTGGTTCCATGGTGTCAGAATGGACCCTTCATCCCATGCAGACCCACAGTGTTCACTGTAGTGCCCTTGATTCCATGAGGCCCTGCCATGCTGAAATGGCCCCTTGGTTCCAGTGGGTCCCAAAGTGTCAGAATGGTCTCCATTGTTCCATGAGGCCCTGCAATGTCACTGTGGTCCCCTTGGTTCCACAGGGCCCCACAGTGTAAAAATGCAATCTTGGTTCCATGAGGTTCCTTGTCACAATGGTCTCCTTGGATCCACAGTGTCACAATGGCCCCTTGGCTCCAGGTGGCCACGCTGTGTCACAATGGCTCATGGCTCCATGAGGCCACACAGTTTAACAGTGGACCCTTGGTTCCATGAGGCTTTGCTGTGTCACAATGGACTTCTGGTTCCATGAGATTTCATACTGCCAACAACAATCTCCCTGGTTCTGCAGTGTCACCATGGACCCTTTGTTCCATGACGTTCTGTAGTATAACATTGTCACCTTGGTTCTGTGATGTTCTGCAGTGTCACAATGGGCCCATGGCTCCACGAGGCCTTGCTGTGTCACAATGGCTCCTTGGTTCCAAGAGGTTTCTCAGTGTCACAATGATCTCCTTGCATCCACAGTGTCACAATGGACAATTGATTCCATGTGGGCTCTATGTATCAAAATGGATTTTGGTTCCATGGGGTTCTGCTGTGCCACAATGGCCCCTTTGTTCCATCAGTTTGCACAGTGTCACAGTTGACTCCTTGGATCTGGGAGGCCCTGCCATGACCTAATCTACAAAATAGCTGAATAGGACTCCTTAACACTAATTTGCTATTTAAGAGGATATTATTTATTCAGGCCTGAGGTCTAGTGAGAGATTACTCCTAACCATACGTGGACATGTAATTCTACAAGTGTGTCACTTATATTCAGTCACTGCTGGTGCATTTCAATTTACCCATTGTCATAACCGACCCCCCGCTGTTTCCCAGGTTCAGTCCTTGTTTTATCTATCACTGCACCCTTGAGCCAGATGTGGTCTTATTGTCTTCCAAAAATCCTTGCAGAGAAAGCAGTTCCTGCAAGCCTTTTTATTAAGCTAAAAGTTCACAGTCACAGTAAAATTGGAATTAAATATTTTGGTATCAAGGCCAAGGCTTTGTGTGTGCAGGCAGAGGCAGGCAGGAGGCAGAGCTGTCAGCAAAGGAAGGGGCCAGCGAGGTGGGGCAGCCGGGGGATGACGACAGCCTGCAGGGACAGAGGCGCAGGGCATGGACACCGTAGGACAGCCTGGGCTGCAGAGGGCACAGGGATGGGCAGCAGCTGAAAGGCCCTGACACAGCCAACTCCTGCAGCACTTGGGCCATGCAGGCTGGCCCTGGGCCTGAGGCCAGCAGGGGACAAGTGAGCCTTGCTGTGCTGGGGCCTCATTGCCTCCTTGTCCCTGCTCAGCAGCCTGGCAGGGGCCGCCCCATGGTGCTGCCCTTGGCATTGCACATGGCCAGAGCCCAGTGGGCCGGGAAGAGCCCTGAGCAATGAGGGAGGGACAGGATCTGCCTTGCCAGGGGCTGGGGCTCAATAAGACAAAATATTTCAGTATTGAATTAGAAACATAAATATCTCTCTTGACAGTGTTTTATTGGTTAATAAATCCTGAAAAGCCAGTGAAAACATAAGTCTTGTGATTTCTAAGCCATGCTGTGAACATCTGTAAGACGACCTTACCCTTTCTGCCTGAATAGAAAATAAAAAACATAAGCTGCACTTTCTAAAGGAACTCAGAAGTCCCATCTCTGTGCTTCACTTAGAAAAAGAAAAAATCCCCACCAAAATTGTAATGTAAAAAAAAATAAGCTCACATATTATAATTATGTCAAAAAAACAATAAACCTACACTTTAAAAATATAACATAAAAAGTATAAACCCAAACCTGGGTACACTTTCTCAGTCATGTCCCTCAGTGGGATCCATTAGAACTTCAGGAAACTTTGGACTTTGAAATCTTCAGAGGTCTCTTTTCCTCCTTTACCATATTTTTGCCTACCTGACATCATTGTCATCAATTTTCTGCTCTAATTCAACCCTTGGGAAAACCTTCTCCTTCATGTTTATCAGTGGGACTCACTAAAAGTAAGAGAAACTTTGGTGTTTGAATCTGACTTGGAATTCTTGAGAGGTTTCTTCAACTCCCTCTCAGGGACTGATGTTCAGGGCCTCAGCCCCAACCCCGAGAGGGTCATTAAAGTCCTTGTGCTGTGTCTGTGCTGCTGAGCTTGGCTGGGCTCCTGGCAAGGGCAGCACTGCAGAGAGAGCCAATCTTTCCAAAATATTATTTGGAGCTCCTTGGCAGCACCAAATGCACCACAGGGCTCACTGGGATCAAGCAAGTCCTGACAAACAATGGCTCTGCCTTGATTTCCATCTGGTCCAGTGCAGTTCACTATGATGGTTTTCAGCTCCAGTTATGGAGGAATATTTCAAAGAGCTGCTAAGATGTACACATTCCTATTTTCAAGGGTGTATTTTATTACTCTTCTCTTTGCAGATGAGATGATTGCAGCATTCTGTGATTGATATTGATCAGGTCTGGCCTGCTCAGAGAAGCTGTGCCTTGAGGTCTGACCCAGTGTGGACAACCTTGCTCCACATTCCCCAACCCCATCCTGTCTGTCCTCACTCACCTGGCACCTGCTTTGCTTGGAGAACTGGCTGCACTCAGCCAAACAGGTGTTTTCTTCCTTTTCTTTTTTTGAAGCAATCTAAAACTCCTGGATTTCCACATTACAAACAGACACCTTCCCTTAGCTTGTGCCAGCTCAAGGTGGACCATGCAGGTTCCCTTTCCCCAAGGCAGAACTCTGCAAGGAGTATTTTAAACCCCTGGACTCCCTGTTTCCACAAGTCCTTACTATTGTCATCATAAACACTTGGTTCTGTGAGGTTCCATACTGTCACAATGGAGATTTGGGTCCATGGGATCCCACGGTGGCACAATGCTCTACTTGGTTCCATCAGGCCTTGATCTGTCACAATGGACTTTTGGTTCCATGAGGTTCTGTACTCAACAGTGATCTCTGGAGTTCCAAAGTGTCACAGCAGAGCCTTGGTTCCATGAGGTTCATTGGTGTCACCATGGTCTCCTTGGTTCCAGGAGCCACCACAATGTCACAACAGAGCCTTGGTTCCATGAGGTTCCTGCAGCAGGACTTCCCCTATGGCCCAGCAGAGCTCATCTGTTCTGTCCATCAGCTGGGCCATCACTCAGGACTTCTTCCCCCTCTCAGGAATTGCTGAGATAACCCAGGCCGGACATCTGTCCTGTCCTGAGTTCTCTCTGGTGCCAGGGAGGTGGAATTCCCAGCTGACCATGAACATCTGGCCTTGAGAGCAGACTGAAGGGAGATGAGCCTTGAATTTCTGAGTGACACACACTTCACTTTACAAACTAGAAAAGCTACACAAAACTTTCACCAAGCAGAAATCTTCTGCATAGTCCCTGCAAACAGGTAGGGCTTCTCTCCCAATTCTGGATGCATGTTTGTGGTTCCTTTTGTGGAAGCTGAGTGAAAGGGCTCCCTGTGTACTCCCTCATCAGTTTGGTGCTAAGTTACACTGACTCCTGAGCTCTGCTATTTCTTCACTAGCTGTAATATAGGGAACTTAATTGTGCACTGTGTTTGTATCTCCCTGTACTTCTTTTGTTTATCCTGTGCAGTCAGTAGTCCATTTAAAGTCTCTTGTCTGTTAATCTTGAGTCCATTCGGTGAATAATTCATTTTATAATAGACCTAATCAGCCATTCTAAAGAACAACAGAAATTTGGGGTGCAGGTCACCTGAAGCAGAGCTACTGCCAGAAACCTGAGTATAAGGCAGGACTTCCACTCTGTTCAAAACATTGTATTTAAAAACAAAAACGAGAATATCTTTTTTACCATTTATTCTCTTCATGATTATACATTGATATCAGCAATCTGCAGTTGATATTGATCCCAAGCACCTCCTAATGCAGTCTGAACAGAGATGAAAATCAAGATCCTTTATGGCTGACAATCAATCACACTTTGTCCTTGCCCCTACCCCACCATTTCCCTCATCCAACCCCTTGGACTCAGAGCAGCCTTGTGCAAATCTGAGCTTTCTCCACCCCACGCTTTGAAGCAAAAATCAAATGGTTCAGAGCTTAGCTGAGGGATAGAAGCTGTACATATCATGATTAGAGTAAAAGCATGCAGAAAGTGATTCCATGAGGTCCCACACTCTCACATAACCCCTTAGTTCCATGGCCCTGCAGGGTCACAAGGGTCTCCTTGGTTCAGGGGTGCCTGTGGCAGGACGTCCACCCACCCCTACCACAGACAGTCGGTGCATAAAGAGATAACCCGGGCTGAGAGACCCAGAAAGGGATCATCTCTGGGGCCAAAAGGGCTCAGGCCTCAGCTCAGAATCAACATCTTAGTCTGGAAAGCAGATGTAGGAAGAGATAAAAGAAATATTCTTGACTGAGAGACACTGTTTTACAAACTTAAAAGACATACGAGTTATCACAGAAGCAGAAGCCACCACATGCACACCCTGAAGGTGTAAAGGGCTTCTTCTTGTAGTTTGCACACAGATTCCACAGTAACTTCCCTGGGGATTGAGGGAAAGGATCTCGATGTGAGACTCCACCAACAATTGGATGGTAAGATACAATGAATACTAAGTTATATTAAGTCTTTGCTAGCTGTAATATTAAGAGGTACCTTTAACCTCATGTAGTATATATCTGCTAGAAGTCTCTTTTTGTCCTTATTCCTGTGTAGTATTAATTTAAGTCTTTTGTCTGTTAGTTTTCTGTCTATTAAATAAAGAACTCATTCTATAATAGACCGAATCAGCCTTTATTAAAGATATTGCAAATGAGAGTGAGTTTTTGGGTGCTGACCACCTCAATAAAGACACTGCCTGCTGCCAGAGGCCTGGGCAAAGGGCAGGGACTTATCTAAACCCCCACAATTGCCCCTGGTAACCGTGCCACACAGTGCCACAACTACCCCTTGGCCCAACAGTGCCCTGTAGTGTCACAATGGACTCCTTGGTTCCATGGGGCTGCAAAGTGTCACAATGGCCCCTTTGTTCAATGAGGCCTGTTGTGTCACAGTATCTCCATGATTCCATAAGGCTCTGCAATGTCACAACAGACCATTGGTTCTGTGACACCCCACAGTGTCACAGTGGCCTCTTGCTCCCATTGAGCCTCACAGTGTCACTAAGGTCCCCTTGGTTTCACAAGGCCCTGCAGTGCCACAATGTCCTTTGTTTAGACGAGGCCCCACAGTGTCATCATGGTCTCCACAGTTCCATGAGGCCCCACTGCTTCAAAATGGTGCTATGACACACTGTAGTGTAACAAAGGTCTCCTTGGTTCCACGGTGTCAGAATGGACCCTTCATCCCATGGAGCCTCACAGTGTCACTGTGGTCCCCTTGATTCCATGAGGCCCTGCTGTGTTACAATGGCCCCTTGGTTAAACAAGGCTCTGCAGTGTCACAATGGTCCCTTGGATCCAGTGGGTCCCAAAGAGTCACCATAGTCTCCATTGTTCCATGAGGCCCTGCAGTGTCATAATGGACCTTCGTTTCCATAAAGGCCTGCTGTGACACAATTGGCCTCTTGGTTCCATGAGGCTTGGCACAATCAGAATGGGCCCTTTGTTTCATGGAGCACCACAGTATCAGAATGGTCCACTTGGTTCCACAGGGTCCCCAAGTATAACAATGGACCCTTTGTTCCATGAGGTTCTGCAGTGTCACCATGGACTCCTTGGTTCTGTCAGGCCCAGGTGTGTCACAATGGCCCCTTGGTTCCATGAAGCCTTTCTCTGTTACAATGGAATTTTGGTTCCAGGAATTTCTGTGGCGTCACAATGGTCTCCATGGATCTGCACTATCACAGTGGACCATCAGTGCCCTCGAACTCTGCTGTGACCAAATGGATTTTGGTTCCATGCAGCCCCACAATGTCAAAATGGTCCCTTGGTTCCATGGGATTCTGCTGTGTCAAAATACATCCTTTGTGCCATGAGGTTCCACAATGTCACAGTTGACTCCTTGGGTCTGAGGCCACATCGCCACCAAATCTTCAAAATATCACAATAAGACTCCTTAACACTAATGTGGTCTTAAATAGGGCATCATTTATTCAGGCCTGAGGTCCAGCAGGGGAAAACATCAAACCTTATATAGACATGTGATGCCAAAAGCATGTTGCTCATATGCAGTTGCTACATGTGTATTAGAATTTACCCATTTCCAAGAAACCCAAACCAAGTTCCCACTTTCAGTCATTGTTTTTTCTATCACTGCACCCTTGAGCCAGATGTCTTCTTCTCTTCCAAACATCCTTGCAGGGAAAGCAGCCCCTCAATTACCTTCGTTCTCTACTAAATTGCACAGGCACAGTAAAACTTGAATAAACGTTTTTGGTATTAAGGCCAAGGCTTTGTGTGTGCAGGCAGAGGCAGGCAGGAGGCAGAGCTGTCAGCAAAGGAAGGGGCCAGCGAGGTGGGGCAGCCGGGGGATGACGACAGCCTGCAGGGACAGAGGCGCAGGGCATGGACACCGTAGGACAGCCTGGGCTGCAGAGGGCACAGGGATGGGCAGCAGCTGAAAGGCCCTGACACAGCCAACTCCTGCAGCACTTGGGCCATGCAGGCTGGCCCTGGGCCTGAGGCCAGCAGGGGACAAGTGAGCCTTGCTGTGCTGGGGCCTCATTGCCTCCTTGTCCCTGCTCAGCAGCCTGGCAGGGGCCGCCCCATGGTGCTGCCCTTGGCATTGCACATGGCCAGAGCCCAGTGGGCCGGGAAGAGCCCTGAGCAATGAGGGAGGGACAGGATCTGCCTTGCCAGGGGCTGGGGCTCAGCCCTTGGCCCTTTGGATTCCTGAAACACATCCAGGTTTTCTCAGCATCAGAGACATCTTTCCCTTCTTTGTCCCCACCTGTGATCACTGCCTCCAGCTGCAACTGGAACCTGGGGACACTTCCTGAGTCATGTCCCTCACTGAGACTCATTAAAACTTCAAGAAACTTTGGAGTTTGAAGTTGAATTTGAGTTCTTGAGAGGTTTCTAAAGCTCCCTCTCAGGGATTGATGTTCAGGGACTCAGCACCAAAGCCCTGAGAGGGTCATTAAAGTCCTTGTGCTGTGTCTGTGCTGATGAGCTGGGCTGGGCTCCTGGCACAAAGGCAGCTCCTCTTGGCAACCAAGAAAAGCTTCAAAAAGACATTTCTGCTGAGGAGCAGCTCCTCTCCCAGCCCAGCAGGGCTGAGGGCACTGCCTGCAGGCACTGAGGGGACAGGAGCCAGGCACAGACAGGCTGAAGGCAATCGGGACTGGGAAGACATTGAGCTGAGACTGCACTTGGGGAAACATCTTCACAGCCCTGGACATGGTGAGTGTGTGAGTGCAGGGCAATGTCCCCTGTGCTCCTGGAGGGATCTCCTGGAGCCAGCACAGCCCACAGCCTGGAGAATGTGTCAGGAGCACTCTCTCAGTTTCTCTGAGACAGAGGAGGAGGAGGAGGAGGAAGATGAGGATGTGCTGCAGAGCGGGGCTGCCCTGGGCACCGTCAGAGGGACAGGGCAGGACGGCTCCTGCTGCCAGGGACGGCTGCAGGGGCTGAAGCTGGGGCTGCAGCCAGGGCTGCCCAGGGCTGTCCTGCACAGCAGCTCCTGCAGCCCTCAGGGCTCTTGGCCAGCCCAGCCCATGTGTCACCTGCCAGGGACAGCTCTCAGCCTGCCTGGCAGCTCCCCATGGACTGTGGGGAGAAGTTGGAGGTGCAAGGAGCCACCCCCATCAGGGCAGATTCCTCCTGCTGTGGAGATGGTGCTGCATGGCCAGGGCTGCTCTCAGCTTTCTCCTCAAGGCAAGGCAAAGGGGCTGTCAGGTGTGTCTGTGTCACTGACACTCCTGCACTGTCCCACTGGCCATCAGCACATCTGCCTCCCATCTCCCTCACAAAGTGCCTCCTCACCCTCCTGTGCCTACAGACAGCAGCAGCAGCACCTTGGCTTGCAGCATCTCAATTTGTGTGAGCTGCCCTTAAGGCCCTGCTGGCAGGGAGATGGCCCTGGGCAGTGCCCTGTGCTGGGAGGGGTGTGCAGGGCAGAGCTGAGCCCCCAGGGCTGGGCTGGGATCTGGGAGCAATGGCAGGGACAAGGCTTGGATAGAGAGAAAGAGCTCCCAGTAGGCACAACTGCAGGCAGCAGAGAGCCAAAGCAGACCAGGGTATCCCTCAAAGTTCGGCTGCATGAGGACAGAGAGAAGGGTTTGGAGAAAACAATTTTTAAGCATGAGTTGTCAAAAAGTCCACTTTATTTTCAAATATGTTTTAACTGAGGTCACCCTGAAATAGTGGCAGGTGTAATGAGCAAACGGTACCTGTGTGTCACCAGCAGGTCTGAATGCAGTGGGGCTGAGGGAGCCCTGTTTCCTCTCTGGGCTTCTCAGTGTTCAGTCTGAGAAAATGCTGAAGATGAGGCAGTAACTCAGCAGCAAAAAGCTGAACTCAAAAATAAAAAGAAAAAGGAAAGTGAAATTTCCCCAAAGAGAATTTTCAGTGAATATGTAAGAAAATAGCATAGGATTCACCAATGGAAACCTGCCCCAGCTTGTCCATGTTTTCTTTCAACAGTCCACCATGCCCAGAGTGAAGAAATGTCCAACAGCAGCTCCATCAGCCACTTCCTCCTGCTGCCATTGGCAGACACGCGGCAGCTGCAGCTCCTGCATTTCTGCCTCTTCCTGGCCATCTCCCTGGCTGCCCTCCTGGCCAACGGCCTCATCATCAGCGCCGTAGCCTGCGGCCACCACCTGCACACCCCCATGTTCTTCTTCCTGCTCAACCTGGCCCTCACTGACCTGGGCTCCATCTGCACCACTGTCCCCAAAGCCATGCACAATTCCCTCTGGGACACCAGACACATCTCCTACTCAGGATGTGCTGCTCAGGTATTTCTCATTTTCTTCTTTTTTGGAGCAGAGTATTTCCTCCTGACCATCATGTGCTACGACCGCTACGTGTCCATCTGCAAACCCCTGCACTACGGGACCCTCCTCGGCAGCAGAGCTTGTGCCCACATGGCAGCAGCTGCCTGGGCCAGTGGCTTTCTCACTGCTCTGCTGCACACGGCCAATACATTTTCCCTGCCCCTGTGCCATGGCAATGCCCTGGGCCAGTTCTTCTGTGAAATCCCACACATCCTCAAGCTGTCCTGCTCAAATTCCTACCTCAGAGAACTTGGACTTCTTGTGCTAAGTGCTTTTCTATATTTTGGTTGTTTTGTGTTCATGGTTTTCTCCTATGTGCAGATCTTCAGGGCTGTGCTGAGGATCCCCTCTGAGCGGGGACGGCACAAAGCCTTTTCCACCTGCCTCCCTCACCTGGCCGTGGTCTCCCTGTTCCTCAGCACTGGCACATTTACCTACCTGAAGCCCCCCTCCATCTCCTCCCCATCCCTGGATCTGGCAGTGTCAGTTCTGTACTCAGTGGTGCCTCCAGCCCTGAACCCTCTCATCTATAGCCTGAGGAACCAGGAGCTCAAGGATGGCCTGAGGAAAATTATCATGAATGCTGTTCAGAAACAATAAACTGTTCATCTTCTGCATAGCTGTTGTTGTGTTAGATTCATGCTTGATTTGTGTCCTGTATTTTTTGCTGCTGACACTGTTGTTATACTATTGAGAATTTGTTTGCCCAGAAATCCTTTGCTGTACAATTTTTAATTCATTGTTTGCCCTTCCAGCAAACACAGAGACTGTATAAGCCAGGAGCTATACTACCCATGTGCTCACACAAAATAAAGAACTCTGTATTGCCATGCTCCCCTGACACCTTTCCTCTCTGACTTCTCTGGAGCTGCAGGGTCGGTGCCTCTGGGCTGAGCTGGGGTGAAAAGGGAACCCCAGTGCTCCTCACTGCCTGGCAGCCCCAGGGCTTCTGCTCCAGAACCTCCCCATCCTTCTCTTCCACACTCCCCTTCAGAGCCCCTGGGCTGGTTTAAGGCCTCAGGGCTCTCTCAGCTCAGCCCCAGTCCTGCTGTGTGACTGTCCAGGGACTGCAGGCAGGGACAGGCCGTGGGCACTGCAGGGACAGAGCTGGGCTCTGCAACAGCATTTCCATCATGCAAGGGCATCTCCCCAGTGCAGGGCCTGAAAGCTTCAATCGCCTTCCCAGCTTGCTCTCATGGATGTTCCCAGCACAGCGCCCTGGAGAGGAGAGCAGCAGTGACCAGCACAAGTGTGGCAGTGTTCAGGGTGGGGCTGTCCCAGCAGTGCCCTGGCAAAGCCAGCGCCGCTCCCAGCAGTGGCCTCTCACCCCAGGGCACAGAGGTTGTTCTTCCCTCCCTGGAGGGACATCAAGTGACCAGGTCAGGAGTCTGTGTTTGCAGTGCAGGGACATTGCACAGCCCTGAACATCCTGCGTGTGTGTGAGGGGACATGAACCCAGTGAGCACAAACACCTGCAGCTGTTCCTGGAGTTCCCAGAGAGTAACATCCCCTGGAAACCCCTGGATGCAGGGCTGGGATGAGCTCCTGAGCACAGAGCTCACTGTGGGGCCTCATGGAACCAAGGCCCCATGGATGGTTTTGCTTCCCAGGGGCCTCCTGACAGGTCAGGCTGACCTTCAGACCCTGGAGAACTGGGACCTTGTGCTTTCCTTCCTATGGAGAAGAGCCATCCATCTTTCCGGGTAACCACTTCCCCTACAAAATTCCCTAAATGCAAGTGTTCTCCTACTCAAAAGCTGCCAGGACAGAGAGCTCTGGCTGGTCTTAGACTGTGGTGGTCTCATCTCAAGGAAGCCCTGGGGGAAGTATTTAAACAGGTTTGAACATCAGTGAGTCTCTCATCATCTGCAAAATTCAGATGCTGTTCTGATTTTATGTGTCTTTGTTTCTCACTGTCTGAATAAAATAAATTTTTCAGATAAATAATATTCTTATAACTCTACCAGTGTTATCTGAAACAAAACACTTCCTCTACATATGGATCCAGGTCACCTGTATAAGCAAGCACACTGAAGAATGCAGCAGGAATGATTTGTCTCTGCTCCCATCTGTCCCATCTCCTCTGGAGCTGGAGGTGCAGCCGTGGTGCCCACAGCAGCCCTGGCTGGGGCTCTGTGCCCCATGGCCTCCCTGCTGGGCAGCCTCTGCCAGCTCCTGCACAGCCCGTGGCACCTGTGGGCCTGCACTGACAGCCCTGCCCCGGGCTCTGCCGGGCTCTGGGCCAGCACAGAGGCCGGGCAGGGCTGGCCATGGCCGGCAACAGGCCCTGAGCCCCGCAGGAGGATGGAGCTGGGCCACAGCCAAACTCAGCCCAGGCCAAAGCTGGGCTCAGCAGCCAGGGCTGGCAAGGGCTGGGGACAGAGGCTGGCGCTGACAAATGTCCTGGGCCCCCTCCCTGCTCTGTGCATGCCACCAAGGGCACAGAGCAGCCTCCTCTCTGGGCCACTTGCCTGTTTGCAATGCCTTGCCCAGGCGCTGGCCCTGCCCCACAAGGCCTGGGCTGAGTCGTGCCCCTGCCCGCTCAGCCAGGCTGACATGGACACTGCTGCTTTCTCTGGCAGGCTCTCTCAGGCCAGCCCAGCTCCCTGCAAGCTGTGCCAGCTGCCCTGAGCTCTGTGCAGCACCAAGGGCCTCTCCCCAGCACAGCCCAGCCGGCTCTGGCCCCACAGCTCTGCTCAGGCCAGGGGGCTCTGGGCAGTGGCCCCACGGCCTCAGCCCCTGCCAAGGGCACAGCAGCAGCTGCAGCTCAGAGAGGACTCAGCCCCAGCCATGGCCAAGCTGCTTGGCCAAGGCAAAAGGAGGCTCCCTGGGTGCCCTGCTCCCCTCTCCCTCAGCTCCTGACAGCTCTGCAGCCCCTCCTGCCATCCCATCTGCCCAGGCCAGCACAACAGCCCCGGCCTTGGGGCCCTCCAGAGCTGCTCCTGCTCCAGGCCCAGGGCCCATCCCAAAGCTGGGGCAGCCACAAAGCTGTGCCCATTTCTGTTCATTGCTGCTCTGATGAGGATGGATCTTCAGCCACTTGAAGGTTAGTGATGAGTTTTACTACTCTAGAGTCTTCAAATTTTCTATGGCTAATTAGACAGATATCAGAAGTGCATGCAAAGTGAATGTACTATATTGAAAACAATGGAGCGAGAATTGTTTTATCCAGTTTTGTTTTCTTTTCCTGTTCATAGAAAGCTATCAGCAATCTCCTGTTGATATTGATACCAAGCACCTCCTAATGCAGTCTGAATAGAGATGAAAATCAAGACCCTTTATGGCTGACAATCAATAACACTCTGTCCCTACCCCCACCCCACCATTTCCCCCATCCAACCCCTTGGACTCAGAGCAGCCTTGTGCAAATCTGAGCTTCCTGCACCCCAGGCTGTGCCTGCAGCTTTCAGCTTCTTGGCACCAACTCCTTACAGAAGGAGCTGCCCCAGACACAGAGGGATGTTCATTTATTGTCAGCAAACAAAACCAAGGGAAGGCACAGCTCCATAACAAACAAAAGTCATTCCTGTGCTGGATATTTCATCCACTTTCCACAGCAGACAGTCTCAGAGCAATGGAAAACACGTTCTGTGCCCAGCACAGATCCCAAGATGTCCCAAACCCTCCCTGCCCCGATTCTGCCCAGATTTGCTCTTTGCACACTCGAGTCACACGCTGAAGTCCCGAGCTCCCTGCATGGCCAGAGGGAGGAAAAGAGAGAAAGTGGCTGAAGAGCTCTCTTGTGCACAGCTACAGCTGCACTAATGCCAATCTTCTGGGCTCACAGGAACTTGATCCCACAGCCTGTGCAGCATCTGTTCCCTGGGCAGAAATCTGGCTGGATGGGCAGGCCCAAGGAGTGCTGGGCAATGGAGCCACATCCAGGGCTGTGCCCAGGGCTCAGGGTTGGGGCCAGGGCAGTGAAATCTCTTTGTTGCTGATGTGGACGAGGCCATGGAGGGCACCCTCAGTCAGGGTCCAGGTGAGCCCAAGCTGGGTGGGAGTGTGGCTGTGCTGCAGGGCAGGAAGCTCTGCAGAGGGATCTGGACAGGCTGGAGCCATGGGCCCAGGACAATTGGATGAGGTTCAGCAAGGCCAAGGGCTGGGACCTGCCCTGGGCTCACAACCACCCCAAATCCCTGGCTGTGCCCTGCCCCTGATCCCCACAGCCTGGGGTTAGGAACTGGTGAGACATTAGGGGGCAGAAACTTTTGTCTACATGGTCAATATTAAAAATGTAAGTATGTTAAAATTGAATAAGCATTGATACTTCTTTCAGGAATGTGAGACCTCCAAGCAGCATCTGACATGTCTACCATCCACAAGGGATATGTGTACTAAAGCAATTTTAGACAAAGATGATTCTAGGCTAGATATAAACACAATAATATATTATGTCAGAATGTTCTCCCTCAAGTGGGGGTACAGCTGCTCCAACAATGCCCTGTTTTCAAAGCTGTATGTGGTAGATGGTGAAGGAGACTCAGGCTTATTTTGATGTGGTGGAAATGCTGAAACCAGCCTGACTCATTTTATCACCTCCTGTCCAGGCTGATCTCCCCTCTTTTCCCTTCCACCCATTGTGTTTTGTGTCCCCCCAGGCCCCCGGTGAAGAGCCTGGCTCTGTGCTCTCCATCAGCTCCTGGCTGGCACTGCCAGGCTGGCATGAGGAGCCCCTCAGCCTTCCCTGCTCCGGGCTGGACAAGCCCAGCTCCCTCAGCCTCTCCTCACAGCCAAAGGGCTCCAGCCCCACCTTGGAGGCCCTTCCCTCACCCTGCTCCAGCTGCCAGACATCTTTCCTGCCCTGGGCAACCCAAACCAGGCCCCAGTGACCTGGATAATCCACGGCCTTGATGTCCTGGTCACACAGCCCTGGCCCCTTGTCCCCGTGTCAGGCTCTGGGGTTGGTTTGTGGAACATCCTTGGGGGAGGCTGCAGAGCTGGGGCAGGGGGGACCCAGGGGAACAGGGGACCCTGCTGGGCACGAGCAGCAGGGGAGACTTCTCTGGGGGGGAACTGTGAGGGGGGGCTGGGGCAGAGTGACCAGCCCAGTGACCTCAGGCATCCCCGCTGGGATGTCACACAGCCCTGCTGATGTCACAGCCTGCTCTGTGATGTCACTGCACTCTGATGTAACACAGCTGCACTCTGTCACAGCCCACTCCGTGATCTCATGGCCCACTCTGTGATGTCATTCTGCCTCCCTCTATGATGTGAGAGTCTTCCATGTGAAGTCACAGCCTGCTCTGTAATGCCACAACTTACTCTGTGATGTCACAGCTGGCTCTCTGATGTCACACCACCACCGTGTGATGTCACACAGTGCCCTCTATCATGCCATAGGTGATCAATGCCCTCACATAACCCACTCTGTGATGACACAGCCCCTCTGTGACATCACAGCCATTCTCTGAGGTCACTGCACCCTCTCTGGGACATCCCCCAGTGTCACCTTTGTGGCGTGGGGGAAGGGCGATCTCCAAGTGCATTTGGGCCCCTGTGCCTGCAGCCCCCAGTGCCTGGAGGTGCCCAGCAGCTCCCGCAGCCTGCAGAACCTCTGAGCCACCCCCGACAGCCACAGGTGTCTGTCCTCATCCCAATGGACCTGGCACCGCTTGGAATCCTGGCTGGAGCGCGGCTGTGGAGCGACCACTGGGCTCAGAGAGGTGGAGACCCCCGGGAGCCCCCAAACCCCTCCTGCCCCACAGGTGCCCCTGGCAGCCCCAGGGCTGTGCCCGTCCCCGTGTCACTGTCCCCGTGGGTGGCTGGGCTGTGTTTCCCTCTTGGGGATGTGGCCCTGCACAGTCCCGGTCCCCCAGACCCCCGGGGGTGCCATGGGGGTCTCACCTGGGAACTGTCCAAGGCCTGGGGGCTGTGGCACAGCAGGGACACCCCCGGGGCACCCCTGGCCGCCTCCAGCTCAGTCACATCCCACTTGGCCCTGCCAAGGGCAGGGACATCTGTGGTCCCTCTCGAGGACACCCCAGGACCCCCTGTGCCCACCCCTTTGCCCACCCCTCACCACGGTGTCCCCAATCCCCGCAGGTCCCGGGGTGCCCAGGGGGCTGGATGGGGACCTGTCCCTCCCAGGGGGATTCTGTCACCTCCCTTCCCCTATTTAGTGGTTTTGGTTTGCCAGTTGAAGAATTCCCAGCCAATATACCAATTTATGAGTCTAGCACTGGCTAAATTGCCAGTGCACCCATTAGAATTATTTACTCATTTCCTGCCGTGAGATGTGATTAGGAGGAAGGCAAAACAGGCTCAAACTTTAAAGAGTACTAAGAAAAAAATTATTACTGGAAACTATAAGAAAAACTAATAAAACTCAGAATAAAACTTTTAGAACACTCCACCTACCCCCACAACTTCTTTTCTTTCTCGCTGACAATGTACAGAAACAATTCAGTCAGTTTGCCATCTTTTTTTAAAAAAATATTTCACTAATTTACTTGGGAGTGGAGACCTCTCTCTTCAGTCTATGGAGATTTCTCCACAAGCATTATTGAAGACCATATTAACTTATGGGGCACACTTTAAGGATTATAACAGTTTGAACAAAAGCTCTTTTCATCTTTGAAAACAGAAGTCTTCCTCCTTGTTCTTGTTCTTGTTCTTGTTCTTCTTCTTCTTGTTCTTCTTGTTCTTGTTCTTCTTCTTGTTCTTGTTCTTGTTCTTGTTCTTCTTCTTCTTCTTCTTCTTCTTCTTCTTCTTCTTCTTCTTCTTCTTCTCCTCCTCCTCCTCCGGGGGGCAGCAGATTCTTCTCTATTCAAACTGATGGGATCACAGCCATTTCAACATCTGCTCACTTTAGCACAAATGCCTCTGCTCATATCTACAGTTAAAACATTCACATCCACGCCATAATATCTATGAGTTATAGGGAAACAAGAGTCTCTTCTCCGTACTTAAAAAGAGAAAATTTCACTCCATGACTCTCTTTCTTCCTTCATCTGGGATCTGACTCTTCCTTTTGTCTGACCTTGGTGTTTTCATGCTGTTTCTGTGTGTATCATCATCTTGGTCCTTTTCACACCAGCCTAGAAGTAAACAGGTCCCTGGGTGAGCAATGATCAGATGGATTTGAACACGTACAAAGGATCCCAGCCAATTCATTGAACCCTAAGTGCAGATGCATCCTTGGCCAGGGAAATGGCTGTGTTGAGACCTCAACCAATCACATGGGTATATCCAGGACATTCAAACCCTCAATTTCAGAAGGGTCCTGAACAATAAAGAAAGCTTTTGTCATATGGGTAACTGAGAGTTCATGTCATCTCTGCCTCCAACCATGACCCAATTAACGTAATAGGTGTGGTCAGTCAGTGTTGGCATTATGGGTGGTCATTGGGGGTGGCAGTGGGTGAGATCAGTGGGTTGTAGTCAGTGGATGTGGTCAGTTGGCGGGTCATTGGGGTGTGGTCAGTTGGTGTGGTCTGTGAGTGTGGTCAGTGGGTGTGGCCACTGGCTACAGTCCATGGATGTGGTCAGTTGGGTAGTCAGGTGGGAGTTGTCAGTTGGGTGGTCAGGGGATGTGGTCATTGGTGTGGTCATTGATGTGGTCAGTGGGGGTATGGTCTGTTGGTTTGTCAGTGGAGTGTGGTCAGTGGGGGTGGTCAGTCAGGTGGTCAGAGGGTGTGGCCATGGATGTGGTCAGTGGGGATGGTATTTGGGCATGGTCAGGTGAGTGTGGTCAGAGGGTGTGGTCATTGAGGTGGTCATTTGGTGTGGTATGTGGGTGTATGGTCAGTTGGGTGGTGATTGGGGTGTGGTCAAGGGGTGTAGCCAGTACGTGTGGTCAGTGGGAATAATCAGTAGCTGTGGTCAGAGTGTGTCATCAGTGGATGTGGTCAGTGGGCTGTGGTTGGTGGGTGTGGTCAGTGGATGTGGTCAGTGGGTATGAGCAGTGCAGAATGTTCATTGAGTATGGTCAGTGGGTGTGGTCATTCGAGTGGTCATTAGGTGTGGTCTGTGGGTGTATGGTCAGTTGGGTGACCATTGGGGTGTGGTCAAGGGGTGCAGCCAGTACGTGTGGTCAGTGAGAGTGGTCCATGGCTGTGGTCAGTGGGAGTGGTCAGTGGGTTTGGTCAGTGGGAGGTGGTCAGTGGGTTTGGTCAGTGGGAGTGGACATTGGGGGTGGTCAGTGGGTTTGGTCAGTGGGGGTGGGCAGTGGGAGGTGGGCAGTGGGTTTGGTCAGTGGGAGTGGACAGAGGGAGGTGGTCAGTGGGTTTGGTCAGTGGGGATGGACAGAGGGAGGTGGTCAGTGGGTTTGGTCAGTGGGTTTGGTCAGTGGGGATGGGCAGTGGGAGGTGGTCAGTGGTTGTGGTCAGTGGCACAGCGGTCAGTTCTGTGGTCAGTGCGTGTAGTCAGTGGGGTGAGGGCATTGGTTTCTGTGCAGTGAGTGTGGTCAGTGGTTGTGATCAGTGGGTGCAGTCAGTTGTGGACACACTGTTAGAGACCTAGAAAAATTACAGCCAGGAAAATCATTCCCAGGCTGGAGTTTCTCCTGGTTCTCTCACAGATCCGTTCCCAGGCTGATAGCTTGTTCAGCTCCGGTAGGGAGACGTTCCCCATGGATGATAATTTGGTCAAAATAGAATGGAATTAATAACATTGGATTAACACCTGGAAGCAACCGTGGCACTCATTCTGAAGTACTGTTCCAGAGACGTTTTCTCAATTATCCAATGAGCTACTGTCTTGTCTTAGCTCTGCAGAACATCCTATAAGTGTGAATCGTGCTCTCAATCGTGTCTCCTTCCTATCCTGAGGGATGACCATGTAGCTGTGTGTCTTATTTCTGCTGCTCCAAAGTGTAAAATCCCTAACGGACAGCTACAGTCAGTGGGTGCAGTCAGTGGTTGTGGTCAGTGGGGTGTGGTCACTGGTTGTGGTGAGTGGGGGTCATCAGTGGGTGCAGTCAGTGGTTGTGGTCAGTGGGGTTGTGGTCACTGGTTGTAGTGAGTGGGGGTCATCAGTGGGTGCAGTCAGTGGTTGTGGTCAGTGGGGTGTGGTCACTGGTTGTGGGCAATGGGTGTGGGCAGTGGTGTATGGTCAGTGGGTGTGGACAGTTGGGTGGTGTCCTGGTTTAGGACAAATTTGGGAGAAAACCTCCAAAGGGACCTCCCAGAAGCAAACCCAAGCAGCACCTCCCCCATCCAGTTAGGGAAGAAATTTCCTCAGAGAAGTGGAAAAAAACTGTTTATTCAACAAATAAAAAGCACTGTCCAGCACAAAAAAATGAACAATAGCGAACAACAAAACCTCTCACAGCTCTGAGGAGCTGACAAATTCAGAAAGTCTCCTGTGGTGGTAGCTGGGCTCAGTCTGGCATCAGTCCCTCTGGCGCTGGAAAATGCCACTGCCCAGTGGGCCGCAGGTGCAAGATCCTGGTGCTTCTCCCCGGGTCCCCAGTCCTGAGCAGGTTCAAATAATTCCAGGAAAAAGAAGGAAAAAACTGTCCAGGGAACTTCTCTGCTTCAATTAGTCAAAATCTAGCTAAAAGCAAAGGAGAGCTCTCTCCTGCTCTCCACCACAGTGACACCATCCAGGAGACAAAGTGATGAAACTCCTATCTCTATGTCTCTGTCACTGTCTTTCTCTCCTCCCACCTCTATTCCATGTCTATTTCTCTCTTTGCTATTCTGTCTCTCTCTCATTTACTCTTCAATAAAACCCATCCTATTGACTTTGGCACATGGTCTCATTTGTACCCTAACTGAGGCAGAGCCATTTCTGATCATTTCAATCAGTGGATCAGAAGAAGGGGCTAGAAGCCCTCCAGTCTGGCTGCTGCTCCATGCCACTTCCAGAGGCTTGGGCTGCTGAAGGGCTGCTGGGCTGGGCCCTTTGTGACACAGGGGTGTTCTATCGGGTTCCTGGGTGATGAGGGACATTCTGTTGTCCTGGTGACATGGCACAGCCCCAACCTGCAGGGCTATAGAAGGGGCCCAGGGCCCTGCGCTGCCCAGTGCCAGGAGTGCCACTCACTCAGGAGGAAGCAGCTCCCGGGATCTCTGTGTGCCAGACGTTCTGCACTGCACATGGAGCACGAAAACGTGAAGCCCAGCTCCAAAGCAGCCAGCCCCATGGCCAGCAGGCTGGAAGAGCAGGCCCTCAGCGGGCAGGGGCTGGCAGCAGGTGACAGCTCAGGCCTGGTAACATGCAGCAACGATACCAGCAGCTGCCAAGAGGGATCCCAAGGGGAAGCCTGCATTGAGCAGGGGCTGTCCCCACAGAAACCAGCATGTACCATCCAGAGTGCCATGAGGAAGCGTGCACTGGGCAGGAGCTCTCCCCACCAGAAGAGGATGAGGGGGATGGAGTGAGTGTCCTCGAGCTGTGTGAAGAGTGGGCAGAGAGAGAGCACAGATGGGCAGGTCTGTCAGCAGGCAGGGAAGATGCTAGGTAGGATCCCTGGCTGTCTTCCTCCAACTCCACGAGCGAATGAGAGCAAGCAAGAGAGCCCAGGCCCCCCTGTCCCACCTTTCCTTTTCCGCTCCTACCCTGTTCCCCAGCTCCCTTCGAGAGAAAACTATTGCTACTAAGCTGTAGCCACAAATAGTTAGCATAAAAATAGGAAAAATTCCACAGAAAGAAAAGGGAACAATTCAACCCCCAACAGAACCCTAGGAGCTGGTAGCCATATGTGTGTCTATCTATAGAGCTCCTGTCTTTCTGTTTCTCTCTTTCCTCTCCTTTTAATGCTCTTTATATGGAACAGTTTTGGGTACATGAACAAGTTAAATCTGTAAAGGTTTCTAGATTAAATGGGCTAAGTTAGTGAAGTTCCTGTTACAATAAGTTTTTTATGTTGAACTGGATGTTGTAATGAATCCTTTTCCAAAGTTCCTTGATTTTCTGTACTTTGCCAGTAAAAATTTGTGTCATTTTGACATCTTGAGATTATCTGGCTGGTGTTTCTCCTGTGGACCAAACTCGAGTAAAAGAACCTTTGGTCACCCTCAGCATTTCAGTGTTCTGGGCTGTTACATCCCCACAGGCTCAGCATGGCCTCTTGTTTCCATCAGGCCCTGCTGTGTCACACTGGCCCTTGGTTCCATGAGCATCTGCAGTGTCACACAGCTTGATGACATTTGTCCTTGCTGCCCCTGCCATCCCACTGCCCCAGGAACAGCCCCGAGCCACCTGTGAGGGACAGGCCCTGCTGGCCCAGGCCTGGGCTCAGGCCTTGGCCTTTCTGCTTCCTCCAGCCAGCCCAGGCCTTGCTCAGCATTGCAGTTCCCTGCTCACAGCCTCGGGCTCCTGCAATCCTGGCCTCAAGGATCTGCTCTCACCACTCCCTGGGGAGCCTTTGGCACTTCCTGCCCTCAGTGGGGCCAGTGATGCTCCAAGGGACTTGGAGTTTTGCTTCTGACTCCTTGAGCAGCTTCTTCAACCTTCTCTCAGTGCCTGGGGCTCCTGGACTCAGCCCCAAATCCACTGTTGGGGATCATTAAAATACAGAAAACCCTCAGGAGCTCTTTGTCTTCTTTCCAATGTCTTCCAGTCTCCAGGCCTTGTGCAGCTGCTTGGAGTCAGTTTTGAGTTCTCTTAAGGAGGAAGTTTTCAAGGTACAGCTCATGATTTTCAGTTTTATAAAAGGGAGTACCTTTTTCTTTTTCAGTTCAAAGAAGAAGCAACTTAAGCATTCTCCAGGTGATCTTGATGCTGAATGTCTCCTTAGGAGGTGTGGGCACACAGAAGAATGAGCCCCTTGCAGGCTGACCCTGTTTGGACAAGCTGCTCCCCAAGCCCAGCCTCACCATGTCTGACATGGCCCAGCTGGGACTGACATCCCTGGCCCTGCACCAGAAGCCCTTCCCCCTGAACTCTGCAGCTGTGTTGGAGGTTGAATTAAGCCCTTTTCTTTCAGTGGAATTTTCTCCCATTGTTATGCTAAGTAATTGTGGCTCCACCTTGAAACGACAGATAATGTTCTCTCGTAGGGGGGTGGCTGGAGGGGGAGGGGGGGGGAACCGGAAAAGGAAAGGTGGGACGGGGGGGTCTGGAGCTGGGCTCGCTCTCTCTCGCTTGGCTCGTGGAGTGGGAAGACAACCTGGGCTCTGCTCTGGCATCTTCCCTGCCATCCCAGCACTGAGATCCACGCTCCCTGCCCTTGGACATCGCTCTGCTGCTCTCCTAGCTCACCCTACTACCTCCGGACACTCTGCTGAGCACCACGACCGACACCGTGAGGGGGGAGTCACTTTCCCATCCCCTCTCACCCCTGGGCCGCGGCCGCCATCACCCAGCCCTCTTCAACTGCGCTGGACCTGCCCTGCCCCCAGCACCGGTAACAGCACAGGGAGACGGCCTGCGGCCAGAAGGGACTGGAGCGGAGCTAGACTGTTTCTGTTGCCAATTTTTATAGCTGTTGTTGTTTTTCTGCTTTGTTAGATACCAGTAAAGAACTGTTATTCTTATCCCCATATCTCCTGCCTGAAGGTGTCTGAATTGGACCTAAAATAATTAAAAGGGAGGGGGGTTGCACTCTGCATCGCAGAAAAGGGGCTCCTGCCTTTCCTTAGACCATACCTGTCTTTCAAACCAAGACAGCTTTTGGCGCCCAACGTGGGGCATTGCCTGAGGGCATTGAGAGAGGGGTAGAAAAGGGGATAATAGTTCTTAAATTACCCAAACTTGTGGTAGGTGACACCATGCTGTCCAGCTTACCCTGGATTGGCCTCCATGTGGTCACTGCTATATCTCTCCCATTTGCAAGCCCTTTTTTAAACATGAGTTTCATAACCAAGGTTACTGTGGCTATTATCCAGTTTATTATGTGGGTTGATCAGTTGAGGAATTCATGGATTTTTAATTTTCTCTGGAAGATGGCCACATGGATTCAGAGCTATCACACTTTAAGTGTGTGTTTCTGGGGCTACTTCAATAATGGTACTTACTGTGAGGAAGTGGCAGCAGGTGAAATTTTTTCTCAACCCATCACAGGGTTTTTGAAGTTCACCCCACCAGTCTTCAAGGGGTTCCAATCCGCTTTAAATGCTAATGACATTATATTGTGGCTAGTGTTGTTTATATCCCTGTTAAACCTGTTCTATCTAACATTCAGAGATAAGGGGAGATTGACTTGGATAACAACCCTGATACCTACCCCAGGGATTAGTGATGTTACCCCAGAGTCTGATCCTGTCCCAGAGACTATGGAGGTTACCCCAGAGCCTGATCCTATCCCTGAGACTAGGGATATTAACCCAGAGTTTGACCCTGCTCCACAGCCCACCTCGGAAAGGAACCACCCAGAATGGGTGGGGGTGCTAGCAAAGGAGATACATGAGATGGGCCAGATGCTGAAGGAGTACCTCTCCCCAGCTGGTGAGAAACCCTCCCCCTGCCTTAAAGAGGGAGACTCTGATGGTGCAACAGTGGGACCCACAGATGTTACATCTGTCCAGGTTCCAGCTGAACTGCAAGGGCACTCAGCAGCAGCAGTTGCCCCTGTGGAAACCAGGAAGTCTAAGATGAAAACAAGGCACCTAGATAATAAGGGTCAGGAAGGGGGCCCCTCACAACCAGCAGGGGAGCCAGAAGTTGAGATCATCACCAAGTCCCTGTCATACGAGAGTCTCCGTAACCTGCGAAAAGACATTGTACGACGGGGCCGTGAGGCTTTTACAACCTGGTTACTGCGGGTCTGGGACCTTATGGGTACAGGTGTGCAACTGGATGGTACTGAGGCAAGGAATTTGGGAGCCTTGACCCAGGACTCAGGTGTGGACCAGGTATTTGTAAGGGAGATAGGTCTCCTTTCCCTCTGGGAGCGACTTTTAACGAGTGTGAGAGAGAGATTTGTCCACAGGGAGAGAATGCAGGAGCACCACCAGAGAACACGTTGGAATACCCTTGAGGAAGGGATCCAAAAGCTGAGAGAAGTGGCAGTACTGGAGGTGCTCTTTGGGAGGGATGGACAGCATGACAATGACCCTGACAAGGTCAGGTGCACAGGGCAGATGTTGTGGAATCTGGCAAACCTGGGCCCATCTCAATATACCCCCTTTATTGCAATGATTGATGCTGATACCAACCAAGTGACAGTGGGTTCTGTTGCCAACAGGCTCAGGAATTATCAGAGTATGATGGCTGGCCCAGTGCAGTCTCATGTCTGTGCTGTGGCTAAGGACCTCAGAGAGGAGTTTAAGGAGGAGATGAAGGAGATAAGGGAAGAGGTGAGGAAGATCAGTGCAGCACCAGTGCGAGTCATGGACCCCAAAAGTAGAGCCCAACGCCCCCCAGCTAGGGAGAGAGGGTACACCCCACATGCTGACCTGTGGTTTTTTCTACGTGACCACAGGGAAGACATGAGAAGGTGGGATGGGAAACCCACTTCTGTCCTGGCAGCACGGGTGCGCCAACTCAGGGAGGGGAACACCAACAGAGGGAACTCCACTAAAGTGAGGGTAGCCTCAGCCTCCCATGGAGGTGCAGGGTATTACAGAAGGGAAGATGATCTGTCAGATCCCCTTGAAGGAACCTCCAGTATGTATGCCCAGGAGAGAAATAATAACCAGGGCTAGAGGGGCCCTGCCTCTAGCCAGGGAGAGGCACGGGAAAACCGGATCTTTTGGACGGTGTGGATCCGATGGCCTGGCACATCAGAGCCACAGGAACACAGAGCATTGGTTGACACTGGTTCACAATGTACATTAATACCATCAGGACATGTCGGGAAGGAACCTGTTTCAATTGCTGGGGTTACAGGGGGATCTCAGGAATTGACTCTGCTGGAGGCTGAGGTGAGCCTGACTGGGAAAGAGTGGCAGAAACATCCAATTGTGACTGGCCCAGAGGCACCATGTATCCTAGGCATAGACTTCCTCAGGAATGGCTATTACAAAGACCCAAAGGGACTCAGGTGGGCTTTTGGAATAGCTGCTGTGGCAGCAGAGGGCATTAAGCAGTTGAACACCCTGCCTGGGCTATCAGAAAACCCATCTGCAGTGGGACTCCTCAGAGTGAAAGAGCAACAGGTGCCAATTGCTACCTCAACAGTGCACTGCCGGCAGTACCGGACAAATCAAGATGCCGTGATCCCCATCCACAAGATGATCCGTGAGCTGGAGAGCCAAAGGGTGGTCAGCAAAACCCACTCACCCTTCAACAGCCTCATCTGGCCTGTGCGTAAATATGAAGGAGAATGGAGATTGACTGTGGACTATCGTGCATTGAATGAGGTGACTCCACCGCTGAGCGCTGCTGTGCCAGACATGCTGGAACTGCAGTACGAGCTGGAGTCCAAGGCAGCAAAGTGGTACGCCACCATTGACATCGCCAATGCATTCTTCTCCATTCCTCTGGCAGCAGAGTGCAGGCCTCAGTTCGCTTTCACCTGGAGGGGTATGCAATACATGTGGAACCGACTGCCCCAGGGGTGGAAACACAGCCCCACCATCTGTCATGGGCTGATCCAGGCTACACTGGAGAAGGGTGGAGCTCCAGAACATCTGCAGTACATTGATGACATCATTGTGTGGGGGGATACGGCAATGGAAGTATTTCAGAAAGGAGAAAAGATCATTGAGATTCTGCTGGGAGCCGTCTTCGCCATTAAAAAGAGCAAAGTCAAAGGGCCTGCCCAAGAGATCCAGTTCCTGGGAGTAAAGTGGCAAGATGGACGGCGCCAGATCCCCAGTGAGGTCATCAATAAGATCACTGCAATGTCTCCACCAACCAGCAAGAAGGAAACACAAGCCTTCCTAGGTGCCATAGGCTTTTGGAGAATGCACATTCCTGAGTACAGCCAGATTGTGAGCCCTCTTTACTTGGTCACCCGCAAGAAGAACGATTTCCACTGGGGTCCTGAGCAGCAGCAAGCCTTTGCCCAGATCAAGCAGGAGATTGCTCATGCAGTAGCCTTTGGCCCTGTCAGGACGGGACCAGATGTGAAGAACGTGCTCTACTCTGCAGCCGGGAACCATGGTCTGTCCTGGAGCCTTTGGCAGAAGGTGCCTGGTGAGACGTGAGGCCGACCACTGGGGTTCTGGAGTCGAAGCTACAGAGGGTCCGAGGCCAACTACACTCCAACGGAGAGGGAGATCTTGGCTGCCTATGAAGGAGTCCAAGCTGCCTCAGAGGTGGTTGGCACGGAAACACAACTCCTCCTGGCACCCCGACTGCCAGTGCTGGGGTGGATGTTTAAAGGAAAGGTTCCCTCAACCCACCATGCCACTGACGCCACATGGAGTAAATGGATTGCCCTCATCACACAACGTGCCCGTATTGGAAACCCGAATCGCCCTGGGATTTTGGAGATAATTACCAACTGGCCGGAAGGGGAAGACTTTGGTCTTGCCGACAAAGAGGAACAGGAACAGGTGACCCGGGCCGAAGAAGCCCCACCGTATAACCAACTGCCAGCAGATGAAACATGCTATGCTCTTTTCACTGATGGTTCCTGCCGCATCGTGGGGATGAACCGGAAGTGGAAAGCAGCTGTATGGAGCCCCACACGACAGGTTGCACAAGCTACCGAAGGAGAAGGTGGAGCGAGTCAACTTGCTGAACTCAAAGCTGTTCAGCTGGCCCTGGACATTGCTGAAAGAGAGAAGTGGCCAAAACTCTACCTTTACACTGATTCATGGATGGTAGCCAATGCTCTGTGGGGATGGCTGGAAAGGTGGAAAAAGGCTAACTGGCAACGTAGGGGAAAACCAATCTGGGCTGCCAATGAATGGAAAGACATTGCCACCTGGATAGAGAAACTGCCTGTGAAAGTCCGTCACGTAGATGCCCATGTCCCCAAGAGTCGGGCTAATGAGGAACACCGACACAATGAGCAGGTAGATCAGGCGGCACAGATAGAGGTGTCGAAGATAGATTTAGACTGGCAGCACAAGGGAGAGTTGTTCCTGGCTCGATGGGCCCATGATGCCTCAGGTCATCAGGGCAGAGATGCCACATATAAGTGGGCACGAGACCGAGGGGTGGATCTAACCATGGACAGTATTTCTCAAGTTATCCATGACTGTGAGACATGCACTGCCATCAAGCAAGCCAAGCGGGTGAAGCCCCTCTGGTATGGGGGGCGATGGTCCAAATATAAGTATGGAGAGGCCTGGCAGATTGATTACATCACACTGCCTCAAACCCGCCAGGGCAAGCGCTATGTACTGACCATGGTGGAAGCCACCACTGGATGGTTGGAGACCTATCCTGTGCCTCATGCCACTGCTCGGAACACCATCCTGGGCCTGGAAAAACAAGTTCTTTGGAGGCATGGTACCCCTGAGAGAATTGAGTCAGACAATGGGACTCATTTCAAGAACAGCCTTATAAACACCTGGGCTAGAGAACACGGCATTGAGTGGGTGTACCATATCCCCAACCATGCACCAGCTGCAGGGAAAGTTGAACGGTGCAATGGCCTGCTTAAAACCACCTTGAAGGCACTGGGTGGGGCAACTTTCAAGAACTGGGAGATTAATCTACCAAAGGCCACCTGGTTAGTGAACACCCGAGGTTCCACTAACCGAGCAGGCCCTGCCCAATCTGAGCCCTTGGGAATATCAAATGGAGATAAGGTTCCAGTGGTACACATGAGAGGTATGCTAGGAAAAACTGTTTGGGTGAATCCTGCCTCCAGCAAAGACAATCCCATCCATGGAGTTGTATTCGCTCAAGGACCAGGTTGCACCTGGTGGGTGATGCAAAAGAATGGAGAGACCCGATGCATACCCCAAGGAGACCTTGTTTTAGGGTGAAATACCTATAGTATTGTGCCTATGTCTCTAACTGCATGTATGTATATATAATGTAACAGTTTAATTTGATATAGCATATTAGTATGGGAGAAATTCAGGGGTGGATAATGTTGGAGGTTGAATTAAGCCCTTTTCTTTCAGTGGAATTTTCTCCCATTGTTATGCTAAGTAATTGTGGCTCCACCTTGAAACGACAGATAATGTTCTCTCGTAGGGGGGTGGCTGGAGGGGGGGGGGGGGGGGGGAACCGGAAAAGGAAAGGTGGGACGGGGGGGTCTGGAGTTGGGCTCGCTCTCTCTCGCTTGGCTCGTGGAGTGGGAAGACAACCTGGGCTCTGCTCTGGCATCTTCCCTGCCATCCCAGCACTGAGATCCACGCTCCCTGCCTTTGGACATCGCTCTGCTGCTCTCCTAGCTCACCCTACTATCTCCGGACACTCTGCTGAGCACCACGACCGACACCGTGAGGGGGGAGTAACTTTCCCCATCCCCTCTCTCCCCTGGTCCGCGGCCGCCATCACCCAGCCCTCTTCAACTGCGCGGGACCTGCCCTGCCCCCAGCACCGGTAACAGCACAGGGAGACGGCCTGTGGCCAGAAGGGACTGGAGCGGAGCTAGACTGTTCTGTTCTGTTGCCAATTTTTATACCTGTTGTTGTTTTCTGCCTTGTTAGATACCAGTAAAGAACTGTTATTCTTATCCCCATATCTCCTGCCTGAAGGTGTCTGAATTGGACCTAAAATAATTAAAAGGGAGGGGGGTTGCACTCTGCATCGCAGAAAAGGGGCTCCTGCCTTTCCTTAGACCATACCTGTCTTTCAAACCAAGACAAGCTGGCTGTCCCTGCCCACTGCACCATGTCCCACCTGCTCTCCTCAGGGCTCTGCCTGCATCCAAGCCCAGGACAAGTTTTCCTCTTTGTGAGGAAAGAAGGGAAAAGCCTGAGCAGGTTTCCTAAACGACAAACCCCCACTGTAGAAGCACATGCTGAGTACAGGCTGCCTGGAATGATGACACCTTACTACTAGGGACAGTGTGAGCAGAAATGATCTCTGGAAGCAGAATTTTCAGAGTCTTCCAGCTGAATTCTCTGTCCCTGTCCTTTCCCTGCATCTCTGTTGCAGATGGAAGCTGCTGGTGCCTTTCTCAGCTGTGACCTCTCTTTTGAATGCAGACAGATGTTCCCAGGTGTGTTAAGCAGGTGCTGCTCAATGTTTATGCAAAGCTTTGGTGTGCTCATGGAACCAAGGGGACCCTTGTGACACAGCGGGGGCTGATGGAACCAAGGAGACAATTGTGACAGTTGAGAGCCTCACAGAAACAAGGCTCCATTGTGACGCTGAAGGCAATTACGGAATCCACATCACTGTGACACAGCCGGGCCACATGGAACCAATGGTCCCTTATGAATGCAGATCCAAGGAGACCATGGTGACACTATGGGACCGCATGGATCCAAGGGGCCACTGTGACACTGAAGAACTTCATGGAAGCCAGGGTGCAGTGTGACACAGCGGTGCCTGATTGGAACAAAGGAACCACTGTTGACAGCCCAGAAACTCCTGGAACCAAGGGGCTGTGGTGACACAGCAGGGCCACATGGAACCAAGGAGACCTGTGACATTTAGGAACCTCATGGAACCAAGAGTCCACTATGACACTGCAGAAACAAGGAGACCATTGGGACGTTGTGGAAGCTCACAGAACCAAGCAGCCCTCGTGACACTCCAGGGCCTCGTTGAAGCAGGGAGACCACTGTGACAGTCCAGAACCTCGTGGAACTAAGGCTCTCTTGTGACACAGCAGGCTCCCATGCAACCAATTGTCCATTGTGACAATGGAGATCTCAGGAGACCGTGGTTACACTACGGAAGCTCATGGAACCAAGGGTCCATTGTGACAAAGCAAGGCCTTGTGGAACCAAGGAGAGCATTGTGACATCATGGAACCTCGTGGAACCAAGGGTCTATTGTTACAATCCAGAAGCAAGGACACCATTGTGACAGTCCAGAACCTCATGGGACCAAGATTCCGTTGTTCTACAGTGGGGCTTCATGGAACCAAGGAGCCAGTGTGACACAGCAAAGTTGCATGAAACCTATGGTCCATAGTGATACTGCGGATCAGGGAAACCATGGCGATACCACGGAACCTCATGGAACCAAGGGTCCAGTGTGACCCTTGGAATCAAGGCAACCATGTCACACTATGGAACCTCATGGAGCCAAGGGTCCAGTGTGCCATTGCGGGGCCTCACTGGAGCAAAGGACATGGTTGATGGGACAGAAGCTCATGGAAACGATGGGCTATTGGGACATTGCAGAGCCTCATGGAACCAAGGAGACCAGTGTGACACTGAGGAACCTTATGGAAGCAAGCAGCCACTGTAGAAGCAAGGAGAGCACTGTTGACAGTACAAAACCTCCTGGAACTGAGAGGCCATTGTTCTGCAGCGAGGCCTCGTGGAACCAAGGGGCCCTTCTGAAACTGTGCAAGGGGCATAACGGAGTCAAGGACATCATTGATACTGAAATCCACTAGATAGAAACTTCTGAACACAGTTTTGAGTATTTGGAAGCAGATATTCTTTATTACAGCATGCTAGTCACTCTGGTAATCCTTCCTCCATTTGTATACCCTGACCATCAGGTGAACAGAGTTTTTATCATGCACTCTGATTATGTATTCATGAGCTATTCCCACTTCCGTTGAATTTATTTGATACAGTTGCATCCCTTACCACAATTCTTGGGGGTTCTTTGGGGTCTGTCTTCAACATCCAGTGTACTTTTTAGGTGGCTGTTCATTGACCCCCACTTTTGATTATGAGCAATAGTATTGTTTGCATGATTTCTGCTTATCAGCCTTGCAGAGCTAAGCTGGCATCCTGCTTGCATTTTGTGTGACTTCTGTTTGCCTCAGCTACATCCTTTCTCCCTTTCTCCAAGGTTGTGCTATTCTGTTCTCTGCCCTTGGTAAGTGTAAATGTTGTTCTGTTCTCCTGTCCTTGTCACAATGCTCGCCCCACGAGGCGTGTCTGCAAGCCCCTCCAACCCATGGGCTTGGGGTGGGCAAGTGTTCCTGAGGGAACAGGGATGGGACAGCTGGGCTGGACTGGCCCAAGGGATGTTCCATTCCATGTCACACCATGATCAGAAATAAACTGAGAGAAGTGGGGAGTAGGAGTGGATAGGAGATTAATTTCTTTTTAAAGGTATTTTCCTTTCAGAACAGCACCTATGATGCTTTAAGTTTTAGCTTTCATATTTTTTAGATTCTGTACTGCCTTAGTGTGTGACTCTGTACTTCATGTAAACTCTTAGTAAGGTCTCTTCAGTTAGACAAAACAATCTTTTTCCAGCCTGAGAACCAAGGACAGCCATTAAAGCCTCAGGCCCAAAAAGCATAAACAACGGTGAATTAAAGAAAGCAAACTGAGAGGATAGGACTTTATAAACTGAAGACATAATTGGAAAATTAACCAATACATGTAAAAAGACCAACATTTATAAAAGTGTGATGACTCCTGACCAGTCATCCATCTTCCATCCATCTTGGGTGGAACCACAGCTGGGCTCTCATACTGCACAAGGTGTATCCTTTAAAAGTCTTCCAATAAATACCTACTTCATTCCTTTAAATCTGTGAAGCCTCTGTTCCAGATCAGCCTCTCTAGGCATCACTCCATGTCCTGTAACTCCTGTACCATGTAAAAAGCTGCTGGACTACTGTCTCCATGCTGCATTTCAGGACCCATGCACTTTACTCCTCCTTCTTTCCTGTGAAGAAAGAGCAATGTCACTGGGCCACTGATGTTTCCTCCTTGAGCAGAAGATCAGCAATCTGACACAAGCATGTCCAAAGGCTCTGATTTAACCTCCCTGACACAGGGGCTCTCCTCAGGGCTCTCCTGTGGGTGGTTTTCTCCTTCACCCTTAAAAACCCTTACCTCACAGGAATTCCATTTGGCCATTAAGGCACAATCTGGAAATGGTCTTCCCTTTACCCTCAGACTTTTAGCAGAATGGGACAAGAAAAACAGAACAAATTTTCATCTCTTTTAAAACTTTCATTTGTGCTTTCTTGTAGCCCAGTACAGAGCTCCAGCTTGGAAAAGTGGGCCACAGGCTGAATTCTCAGCCCACAATGGCTGGAGCCAGCATGAATTCCAGGGCTTTCCCTGGCCTGCTCTGGGCTGCTCCTTGCCATGGCTTTGCTGGCTGCAGCTGCAGCAAGAACAGGCTCCAGGGCAGGGAAAGCTGAGGAAGGATCGGCTGATCCCAACACACTTTGTGTCCAGGCTGAGCCAGGCCCAGGGCCACAGGCTGGGGCCAGCCAGGCCACATTGGAGTCTGTGCCCAGCTGAGTCCTTGCCCTGCCCAGCACCAGCTCCTGCAGGCAGAGCTGCTCTCCGCAGGCCCTGCGCTCACAGACACGGCCAGGCTCTGCTCAGGGAAGCTCCTCTCCCTGCTGAGCAGCAATGGGGAAACAAGGCTGAGCTCACACGTGCCCCTGCATGGGACCAGCAGTGGGGGAGCACGAGAAGGGCAGTGGGGAGAGGGAGAGAGATGGGAAATGGACTTCAAGGGGGAACCCTTAGCAAGCATCAGGCAATGAGAGAACTCCCAGCACACACCCTCTGCAACGATGAGTGATACAAGAGGGACTTTGAGCACCTGCACCTGCAGAGAACACTTCAGCATGGAGGAGTTTCAGTGCCATGGATCACAGAAGCTGTTCCCCATGCAAGGACTGTCCCTCCCCATGCCCTCTGAGGAGCTGAGCAGGCTGAGCTCACAGGGTGCTTGGCCTGTAGAGCAGCTTCTGCCTTCAGATGGATGAAACTCTGCTTGGCAATGGCCCTACTCACCTTGGTTCTTCTCCAGATCTGCTCTGAGGAGCTGAAACTCATATTTTATGAACTTCTCCAATTTTTTGAAATCTTCATGCAGAACTTCCATTTTATTTTTCAGTTCCTGGAAGGCCTTGTCCATCTTGGATATTTGGTCCTTTTTGATATTCTCCCTCTCTCTCCTTCCTGTAGAAAAAGATTGGTGTCACAGGGAAACCGACGTTTCTCCCTTGAGCAGGATACCACCCATTCTCTCTGAGGATGGTCATATCCGCTTTTTACAAGTCTCTTGTTGAGAGTCTCTTCTTAGATCTTGCTGCTAGTTGGTTTTTTCTTCTCTCTGGAAAAGTAATCACTTCAAAGGAATTGAAGACTGCATTCAAGGTGCAAACCGGAAATGGACTATTTTTTGCTTTATTTCTTTATTCAGAGGGGAAAAATAAAGCTCAGACTTAGTTCCCTCATGTCCTGCCTGTTTACCAATTCATTTGCTCCAGACCTCTTTTTCTTTAGATCATCCTTTCTAATTCATCAGTCTTTGAAAAGAATTCACTCATCCCTTAAAAACAGAGATGCAGAATTCACAGGCTGATGCATGTATGGGTACCACTTACCACTACCCTGCCTTTCAAATCCTATTCCAACAGGAGTTTGCTCTGGGAAAGAGCTTTGGCCTCCCTAGTGTACCCCCAGTTTTCTTCCTGACATGGGGACTTTTTCTCTAACAGATTTTGCCTGTTGTAAGGAGGTTTTTGGCACTACTGAGCCCTTCTAAACATGGGCTTGGAGCTCCTGTGCTGCTGGTGAAGAACACTGGGAGGAACTCCATTGGCTCCTCACGGCCCAAAGGCCTGGACATGGTGGAGAGCCCAGGTCACACTAAATTCCAAGTGTTCCTTGACAGAATGACATTCCCCTGCCAGCATCCCAGCTGGAAAGAGCAGGGGCAGATGAACGGCTGGCCTTAGAATCCAGGGGGTGGGATCCAGCAGAGGCCAGGCTGTCCTGGTCTGTGCTGGGAAAATCCCACTGCTGGAATATCTCTGCACCCTGGGATACTGGGGTCCTGCATGTGGACTGGATGGGGAAGGGCATGGGGAAGGGCACTATAACGAAGGACTGGCTGGAGGCCTTTGGAAATGGGAATTTATGGATAGTGGGATTGTTTGATCTGACTGCACCAGGCCATCATGCACAACAGACCTCTGAATCTCCTTCTTGCTTTGCAGGGTTTAGTTTCCAGGTAGTTTGGGCAAGGACTGGCACTGACATGCACAGAAAGGCTTCTGCCTTTTGTCCCTGCAGCTAAGCCCAGGATGTGATTCCTCCTTTAATGCTCAAAGAAAGGAAAGGAAATCCCAGAAGGGATGTGCTATGCCTTTGAAATCGTTACCAATTACAAGGAACATCCTCTGCTAGGGCAGGACCTGACTCTGGTCAAAGAAGGTCAGCCCTCTGACCAAACTGATCCCACCCCAAAGCCAGGCCTTCCACTGTGCTCTTGGGGGAGAGACTTCCACTGGCCTTTCTTCTCTCAGGGATAACACATCCCATCCCATTCCATCCCATCCCATCCCAAGGGTTCCCAATGATGGCCACAGACAAGAGCAATGGGATCCAGCACACTTACTGAATTCCTCGAATACCATTTCCAAGACTTTCTTAGCCAGCCAGCCAGCACCCATTATTACTGGACATCAGGTACATATGAAAAGAAAATCCAAAAAGAAAATCAGGACATTTAACAAGGGCTTTCCCCAAGGAACTCCAGGACTGCACTGAGCAGGTTCTGGGGCAGAACACATCCCGCAGTTGGCCCACGAGCCATGAGGTTCTGTGGACCAGGAGCCCCACAGCAGTGCTGGGGGTTCCTGACCCTCACTGAGGGCCACTGAGGCTCTCCTGGGCCAGGAAGCTGCCTCAGCTGCCACAGCACTCAGGCACCACACAGGTGCCTCAGTCCCAGCAGAGCACAGCCACCCTCGAGAGGGTGAGACTCTTCTGCCTCACACTCCGGGAGTGGAGAGGAACCTCCCAGGTCCCTTCACTGTCCCTTGGTACATTCATTTCAGTCTGACCCTCAAAGCCTTGCTCAGCAACACCCCCTGCTAGAGTAGGACATGTCTCTGGCCAAAGAAGGTCAACCCTCTGACCAAACTGATCCCACCACAAAGGCCAGGCCTTCTGCTGTGCCCTGGGAGGGCTTCTGCAGGCAACGTGCTTGGGGGAGAGACCTCCACTGGCCTCACTTCTCTCAGGGATAACACATTCCATCCCAAGGGTTCCCAAGGATGGCCACAGACAAGAGCAATGGGATACATGAGTCCACACTTACTTATGGCCTCATATTGGCCTCACTGGAGGTCAACGCTGCCATGAACTCCTTTCTTTGTGACCATTAGGTCCACATGAGAAGAAAAAGAAAAATGAAGAAGAGGAAGCTTCACTACAATATTTCCCTAAGGATTTTAAAAATGCATTGAAGAACTTATTTGGGACACATATATCCCCTATACTACTCAAATCTCTGATCTACTCAGGGTTTTAAAATTTACTTACTTTCCCTTCCATCACTGTCTAAATAGAACTCATACAGCTCTTACCAATAAATTCAACCACGACCATGTTTCTTGTCTCCTGTGTCCTTTTCTCGAGGTTCAATCTGCAATGCAAGGGAAAAGAGGGGGAAAAATCTCTGTGGTGGGCACAGGACTAGAGAAGATAACACAGTTGATAAGATATTCTGCTGTACTCCCAGCTGGTCCCTAACTCATCTTGTCTGCCCTGGAGCTCTGAGAATTCTCACAGACACACACATCATCTCCCTTGGTCAAAATTAAGACCTTCTGCTTTTGCAGAGTGCAGAACCTCGTGTTCAACCCCAGTCAAAATTTTCCACAGAGGTACGAGACCATTTTCCATTCCTTCAGACTCATATCCTAGAGGTTATCCTGACCAGCTATGAAGAAATCTATGGAGAAAGGACAAGTGACCTTGGCTGGCTGCCAGGTGCCCACCAAACTTCTCTCAATCCCCACCTCAACTGGACTGGACATAAAAATATGACGGAAGAGCTCACATAAAGCCTGGGACATCCCTCACCTGGTGCCATCCTGGGCAATCCAGACTCGACTTGGGGATGATTGCTTTGCTTTCTCAGCAATTCCCAAGAGAGCAGCAAGCCGAGTAACAAAGACAAAACTGAAACCACCTCACTCCCACCCTCCCCTCCTCCTGGTTATGAACACACCTGGTGCAGGTGGCTGGGGGCAGCTGCAGTGCCAGGTGCAAGTTGAGCTCCAGGTGGGAGCCCGAGACAAGAGCCCGTGTGCCAACAAAGCACAACAAAGGGCAGCAAGGGTGGTGGCACAGCTGGGGAAGGGACACCGAGAGACCCAGCAGGAGCTGAGGGCTCGGGAGGAAGAGCCAGACTTGAGCCTTGGGCTGTAGACTGTGAGGGGATAAAACTGAGGGGCTCTTTTGTTGGAGGAACAGCTCAGGCCATTCCTGTGTTACTGCACTGGGAGTAAATGGCTTTATGGAATCAGACATCTGAGACTCTGCTGTGGGAAACCTGGGCTGGAACCAGGGAGGACACAGGGGCTGGGTGTGGGACTGGGGGGGTGTGGGGAGTCCAGCAGGGCCCATTGGGGCACTGGAGCCACTGCTGTGGAGGGCTCTGGTCCCAGCACTGAACACCTCTGGTGGCTGGAGTGTGATGGCCAGAGAGCCTCGGGAATGCTCCGACTGGGAAGTTTCCTTAACACCCTCTTCTGCAGAGCTGGCTGCAGAAAGCAGGGCCTCGCTGACCCTTCCAGCAAAGCCACCTGTCCCTTCTGACCACATCCATCAGAGCAGCAGTGACGGGGTGAAGGCAGAAGCAGGGACTGCTCAGCAGTGAGGAAAGGTCTGCTCAGGGCACAGCTCGCTGCCGTGCTCTGCTCTCCCTCTCTTTCTTGCACTCCATTTCCCTGAGCTGTCTGCTCCTCGTGAATTTTTGTCTTCTTTGCCCAGAGCCACGTTCCAGAGAAGGAGGAGGATCTGGGCTGAATTAAGGGACTGCCAAAAGCTGCTGCATGTCAAGAAAGCTTTCCTGGTGTTCAAGGGGAGTATAGACCCGGCTGAGGAAAAGAGCTCCACTGAGGACTGTAAATAGAGAAATTCCAGCAGGGACCCAAGAGAAGTCACAGGCCCAGGCCCATGGCTGTCCCATGGGTTCACCCCAGGATTGAACTCAGCTCTATTTCCTCCCACTACCTTTTCCAATTTGGCTCTGGTCTGAAAGAAAGGAAAGAATATAAATGGCATGAAACGTTCAATATTTGAGGAGTTTTGTCCTGAAAGCAGAGCAATAGAGTGATGGCTTCTTAAACAGAAACAATGAATAGATGATGTGCCCATGGAGTTGACCTGAATGTGCCTCTGCTATTATGAACACAGACATTTACCTCAGATCACCACTCATGGAAAGATGGTTGTGCCTCCAGGAATGGTTCACCTCACTTCTCACAGTCAGAGACAAATTGTTCTCTCTGTCTCTCTCTGTCCCTCTCTCATATTTTGAAGGAGCCCGGATAACAGGTTTACACAGGAATATTAATTTATGCAGGGTCAGATCTGTAATCCTGAGCCAAAGCTGAAGCTTTGAGGAGAAAAGATAAAAGGAAGGTGTAAAGAGAGGAGAGAGGAGGAGAAGAAAAAAGAAAATTAAGGGGGCGGGGGGGAAGAGAGAAGAAAGAAAAAGTATGGGTTGAAAAAAAAAAAAGAAAAAAAGAAGTAACTCTCTCTTCTGCATTGTCAGTGATGTCTCTGCTGGCCAGAGACCAACAGAGACTGGTCTGCCAACAGAGACCCATTAACTTAGATATTCTGAATTATGCGTTTAGTCTAGTACAATTTTAATACCAGTATTTGAGCTAAATCCAGGAGGACTGTATGAGTGGTGGTGAAATCTCATTATACTTTACCTGAAGTGCTAATGTGAGCTACTGTTTCTATTTTATATTTTATATTTTATATTTTATATTTTATATTTTATATTTTATATTTTATATTTTATATTTTATATTTTATATTTTATATTTTATATTTTATATTTTATATTTTATATTTTATATTTTATATTTTTAAGTTATACTTACTCTATGAAATAATTATTCATTAAATATTCAGACTAAACATTTATCTAATCAGCCAAGATAAAAAAACCAAACCATTGGCCATAATGCAATTATGGCCGGAATCCAGGCTGTGCCTAATCAATATGCTACTTACTTTTTACTTTTCTCCCAGTTAATGAGTAGCAACAATTCTTGCTATCCAATTTAAAAAAAATATACATATAAATAAGGCCTCAATTGAGAATTTTTTCTCATTGTAGGAATGAATTAGGAACTGGATTGTATCTATAGACTGTAGGTGGGAAGGGACAATGGACTTTGAATGGAAATTCTGTGAACTTTATGGTCTCCCTCCAACCGTTCTGGACTGGCCCCCACCCTCTGCAGCACAGCTGGGCCTTGATGAGGCAAAGACACTGAAAGCCCTGGGGGCTCTGGAGGGCAGCAGGGCTCCTTCAAGCCTCAGCAAAGCCCAGCGAGGGCCCCAGGAAGGTCCAGGGAGCAGCGTCCTTTTCCCATTCCATGGTCTCTGGCAGAACTGCTCACAGCACTGGAGGGGTCTCAGCAGAGCCCAGCCCAGGGAGAGTTGACTGCTGTGAAATCTTGTGAGCAGGGGCTGTCACTGCTGTGAATTGCCAACAGTGATTCCACTGGCCTTGCCCAGAGGGGCAACTGCAGGTGCAGATTGCTCTGCTGCAGATATTTCTGTTTGGGCACAGTCACGCTTTTGTTGCTGGTTTTGTGGTTGCAGACACTGATATTTTTAGGGAAATCCCACCAGCACTTGAAGGACAGCTGGGGGATTCCCACCCCAGCGCCCACCAGTGCAGCGGTTCCTGCCTGGCACAGCCCCCCTGTCGCTGGGCAGGTGTGGTGTAAATGTGCTGGGCACAGGAGTCAAACCCTTCCCCTGGCCGTGCTCCTGCCCCCACAGCCCAGGGTGCTGTTGGCTTGCTTTGCTGCTGCCTCATGTGCTCACCTCCCATGTGCTGCCTTTTCACCCTGGAGCTCGGTCAGCTCAGCCAAGAGCCTCATGAGATGGGTGCTTTACTCGTGGCTTCTTGGAAACACCATTCCTGCCCTTGGAAGAGGCTGCCCTGCAGGGCCTATCAGATTTCCTGGGCTCCTTCACCCTTCAGAGCTGCTGCCCCTGCTGCCACCTGGTTCAGCACCCCGAGCTCATCAAAGTCTTCTCCTCTGGAGCCCCAGCTCTGTGCTTTGCTGCTGGCCTCAGTCCCTGCCCCTCGGTGCCTGGACCCCACAATTTCCTGGCTGTGGCAGCCCAGGCTGGCACTGATGAGCACATTCCTGACCAGCTCTTCCTTGCGGGCCAGGCCCAGATCCCCGTGAGCATCCCCCTATTCCCCTACCAGGCAGCTCTGCTGAGCCATCATTCCAAGATCCCCACGCTGTTGGAACCCTTTGCTTTGCCTGGCCATGAATGCCAGGGCAGTTGCCATTCCCCATGGGAACCTGCTCACTGGCCTGGACACCCCTCCAGGTTGCCCCCAGAGCTCTTCTGCCAACTCCCCCTGATGATCAAGGAGTTTCTAAACTGCCAAGACAGTGTCCTCGCATTCTGACCCCTCCACTGCTCACTCACACAAGTCAACCTTTGCCCATCTTGTTGAGGATCTCCAAATATCCCAGGTGCTCTTCACACCTCCCATCCTCATCCTCCATGACATTCCCCCTGGCAGAGCTTCTCCCCTCCCACTGCATTCCACCAGCACTCAGGCACAGCCTTCCAAATAATTTAGGGATGTTTCCGGCTCAGAAAAAAAATTACATAGGCATTTTCTGATCTCAAAACAAGCAATTTTGGGTTGTTAAGGGCTCAGAAACTCCCATTCAGGAGCATTTGGGCTAAGAAACTGCAAGTTTGGGAGCTTTGGGACTCAGAAATAGTGATTTAGGGAAAACACTGATTTAGAGATATTTGGGGGCTCTGAACAAGCCCAAACTTTAGGCAGCACTGGGGGTGAAAAACTCTAATCTAGAGAGCATTTGGCTCAAAACCACTAATTTGGGGAACTTTTGGCCTCAGAAAGTCCCATCTCGGCAGCTTTTCAGCTCAAAATTCCAATTTAGGGAGCTCTTGGCCCCAGAAACACATGTTTAAGGAACTGCAGCACTCGAAAAGGGATGTCAGGAAGCTTTGGGGGTCAGGAAAAGCAACTTGGGCAGCTTCAGGGCTCAGAAACACCAATTTAATGAGCTTTGGGGCTCAGGAAAACCAATGTCCAGGGACTCTGGGCTCAAAAGCAGCAATTTAGGATACTTTGGGGCTCAGCAATACCACTTCAAAGTGCTTTTGGCCTCAAAAACACCATTTGGGGAACTTCACAGCTGAGAATGCAGAAGTTTCAGGAGCACTGGGGCTCTTAAACACCGATTTAGGGACACACAAGCCTAAGAAACCCTGATTTGGGGAGATCAAGCCTGAGAAAAAATCATGTCAGGAACTTTGACAATCAGGGAGTGATTAGGGGATATTTTCAGATCAGAAAGAGCGATTTAGAGATATTTCGGGCTCCAAAAAAAAACCAATTTAAGCAGATTTCGGGCTCTGTAGTCCCCATTTAGAGAGCTTTGGAGCTCCAAGCCAGCGATTCAGGGAGATTTGGGGTTCAGAAAGGTCAGTTTCTGGAGCAGAAGGAGCCACCCGTGGGGAAACACGGGAGCGAGGGGCTGGAGCTTACCTGGACAAGGCTGGGAAGAAGCAGCTCCGCGCTGGGCTGTGAGCACCGGGGGGGCTCGTCCCGGTTATATCTCACCTGCCTGTTCCCATTCCCACCCCCACGGGCTCCTCCCGCCTCCCCCCAGCACCTCCTTTCTTGGTTTTACACTGATTTCCCGTAAATGCCTGTGAAATTGAAAGTGAAAATGCTCTGACCAGGGAGCAGCTCCTCGGGCTGGGTGGGGAATGGGCACAGCCAGCGGCCGCTCCCTGCTCCTGGAGACATCCCAGGGGCACCGGGAATGCCCTGGGAGGGACTGGGAGCACTGGGAACGAATTCCACGCTCTGATGGCAAACCTGGCACATGGCTTGAGTTAGGGGCATCAGTGCTCTGAAACACTGATTTCAACAACTTCATGGCTTAGAAGCCCCAATTTCAGACACTTTGGGGCTATAACGTTGATTTCAAGAGCTTTGGAACCAAGAAAGAGCAATGTTATGGGCTTTGGGGTTCCAGAGTGCTGATTTTGGGAGGTTTTTGGCTCAGAGGAAAGAAAGAAAGAAAGAAAGAAAGAAAGAAAGAAAGAAAGAAAGAAAGAAAGAAAGAAAGAAAGAAAGAAAGAAAGAAAGAAAGAAAGAAAGAAAGAAAGAAAGAAAGAAAGAAAGAAAGAAAGAAAGAAAGAAAGAAAGAAAGAAAGAAAGAAAGAAAGAAAGAAAGAAAGAAAAGAAAGAGAGCTCAGAGTCTCAAAGAAAGCAATTTAGACATATTTTGACCTCAGAAACACCAATTTGTAGAGATTTCTTCTTCAGAATCACCCATTTTAGGATATTTTGATTTCTGAAACACCAATTTAGGGAGCTGAGAAACTCTCATATAGGGAGGATAAGGCATCCTTGAGCACCTGGTTCCTTGAGCTGTAAATGAGAGGGCTGAGGACTGGAGGCACCACTGAGTACAGAACTGACACCACCAGATCCTCAGCACAGCCGTGAAGATCTGCACATAGGAAAAAACAATGAACACAAAACAACTGAAATGTAGAAGAGCACTTATCACAATGAGCCAAAGTTCCCTGAGGTAGGATTTAGAGCAGGAGAGCTTGAGGATGTGTGGGATTTCACAGAAGAACTGGCCCAGGGCATTTCCATGGCACAGGGGCAGGGAAAATGTATTGGCCGTGTGCAGCAGAGCATTGAGAAAGCCACTGGCCCAGGCAGCTGCTGCCATGTGGGCACAAGCTCTGCTGCCCAGGAGGGTCCCGTAGTGCAGGGGTTTGCAGATGGACACGTAGCGGTCGTAGCTCATGATGGTCAGGAGGGAAACCTCTGTTCCAATGAAGAAGACAAGCATAAACACCTGAGCAGCACATCCTGAGTAGATGTGTCTGGTGTCCCCGAGGGAATTGTGCATGGCTTTGGGGACAGTGGTGCAGATGGAGCCCAGGTCAGTGAGGGCCAGGTTGAGCAGGAAGAAGAACATGGGGGTGTGCAGGTGGTGGCCGCAGGCTACGGCGCTGATGATGAGGCCGTTGGCCAGGAGGGCAGCCAGGGAGATGGCCAGGAAGAGGCAGAAGTGCAGGAGCTGCAGCTGCCGCGTGTCTGCCAATGGCAGCAGGAGGAAGTGGCTGATGGAGCTGCTGTTGGACATTTCTGCACTCTGGGCATGGGGGACTGTTGAAAGAAGACATGGACAAGCTGGGACAGGTTTCCATTGGTGAATCCTATGCTATTTTCTTAAATATTGACTGAAAATTCTCTTGGATACAATTTCACTTTCCTTTTTCTTTTTTGTTTTGAGTTCAGTTTTTGCTGCTGAGTTACTGCCTCATCTTCAGCATTTTCTCAGACTGAACACTGGGAAGCCCAGAGAGAAAACAGGGCTCCCTGTGCCCCACTGAATTCAGACCTGCTGGTCACACACAGGTGCCCGTTGCTCATTACACCTGCCACTATTTCAGGGTGACCTCAGTTAAAACATTTTTGAAAATAAAGTGGACTTTTTGGTGACTCATGTTTAAAAATGGTTTTCTTCAAACCCTTCTCTCTTTCATTGTGCAGATGGACAGGAAGGTATACAAATGTTTGCTCTGGCTCTCTGCTGCCTGCAGTTGTGCCTACTGGGAGCTCTTTCTCTCTATCTAAGCTCTGTCCCTGCCAGTGCTCCCAGATCCCAGCCCAGCCCTGGGGGCTCAGCTCTGCCCTGCACACCCCTCCCAGCACAGGGCACTGCCCAGGGCCATCTCCCTGCCAGCAGGGCCTTAAGGGCAGCTCACACAAACTGAGATGCTGCAAGCCAAGGTGCTGCTGCTGCTGTCTGTAGGCACAGGAGGGTGAGGAGGCACTTTGTGAGGGAGATGGGAGGCAGATGTGCTGATGGCCAGTGGGACAGTGCAGGAGTGTCAGTGACACAGACACAGCTGACAGCCCCTTTGCCTTGCCTTGAGGAGAAAGCTGAGAGCAGCCCTGGCCATGCAGCACCATCTCCACAGCAGGAGGAATCTGCCCTGATGGGGGTGGCTCCTTGCACCTCCAACTTCTCCCCACAGTCCATGGGGAGCTGCCAGGCAGGCTGAGAGCTGTCCCTGGCAGGTGACACATGGCCTGGGCTGGCCAAGAGCCCTGAGGGCTGCAGGAGCTGCTCTGCAGGACAGTCCTGGGCAGCCCTGGCTGCAGCCCCAGCTTCAGCCCCTGCAGCCGTCCCTGGCAGCAGGAGCCGTCCTGCCCTGTCCCTCTGACAGTGCCCAGGGCAGCCCCGCTCTGCAGCACATCCTTATCTTCTTCCTCCTCCTCCTCCTCCTCTGTCTCAGAGAAACTGGGAGAGTCCTCCTGACACATCCCCCCGGCTGTGGGCTGTGCTGGCTCCAGGCAATCCCTCCAGGAGCACAGGGGACATTGCCCTGCACCCACACACTCACCATGTCCAGGGCTGTGAAGATGTTTCCCCAAGTGCAGTCTCAGCTCAATGTCTTCCCAGTCCCGATTGCCTTTGGCCTGTCTGTGCCTGGCTCCTGTCCCCTCAGTGCCTGCAGGCATTGCCCTCAGCCCTGCTGGACTGGGAGAGGAGCTGCTCCTCAGCACAAATGTCTTTTTGAAACTTGTCTTGGTTTACCTCAGGAGCTGCCTCTGTGCCAAGAGCCCAGCCCAGCTCAGCAGCACAGACACAGCACAAGGACTTTAATTAATATCTTGGGGCTTTGGTTCTGTTTACTTCATAATCATTCCCTGAGAGAGTGTTCCAAAAACTTCTCAAGAACTCAAACATGAATTAAAATGCTGAAGTTTCTTCAAGTTTTAATGGGTCCCACTGAGGGACACCATTGAGAAAGTGTCCCCAGGTTCCAGTTAGAGCAGGAAATTGAAGGCAGAGATGACAGGTGGGGACAAAGAGAAGACAAGTCTTGGTGCCCTGGGGCACAGCAGGGTCTGTGCCACCAAGGGCTGGGAGGTGACACCTTGTCCTGAGCCACTGGGGCCTCCTGGCACAGCCCCAGCAAGGCTGGCCACTGTCACCCCTTGTCCTGCCCTCAGCATCCCCCCACATCCCAGTGGCCTCAGGGACCTGCTGGGACAAGTCCCTGGAGAGCCTTGGTCAGGAATGGCCCTGGGGACTCCTTCATGCTCCCAGGGACTGCAGGTTTTTGCAAGGACTTTGGGTTTTGCTTTTGCCTTGCAGTCTCTGGGAGCTTTGTGCAATCAGGGCTACTGATTTTCTCCTCCATGGAGTCCAGGAGGAGCCTGTGCTGGTGATGGATCTCAGTGGGACTGACACTGAAACTGCATGAAAAACAGGAATTCCCCAACAACATCTCCTCAGTGTTAGAGAATTTAGGCATTACTTTCTTCTGGCCACCATGTTATTGTGTCCAGCATGTCCAATAGAAATCATTCCATCCACACATGCCTGGGTTGTGCAGTGAAAATCATTCCATCACACATGGTTCTTTACGAGGCTTTTCACATATTTATACAGACAAAATCCAAAGAAATTCACATTCATTTGTCTTAAATTATACACTTCTTAGTATTTGATCTCCTATTGGTTATTGATCCTTTTGCCTTTCATGTCAGTTAGGTCCTCATTCTTTGATTCTCTTACCAATCTTTTCCCAGACCAGGTGTCTCCAACCACACTGGGGGTGATGTACATTGATGTTCATTTACCTCCTGTGTATCTGGTGGCTACTCCCAATCTGTAAATGTTAAACTCATCAGGCCTCACCCAACCTTGGTGAACAGAGTCTTTTGAAGAGAAACTTCAATTCCCCTCCCCCTGGGCAAAGGTGAATAAACCCCTGACTGAATCTACATTAAAAAAAATTGAAAGTTTTATCATTTGCAACAATTCTATATGGTCTCTTTAGCTCCAAGAGGCCACGCAGTGTCACATAAATCCCTGGTTCCACAAAGCCCTGCAGTGTCACAGTCACCTGTTTGTTCCATGGGGCCCCACAGTGTCCCAATGCTCTCCTTGGCTCCATCAGGCCCCATGGTGTCACAACAGCCCCTTCATTCCATGAAGCCCTGCAGGGTCACAAAGGTCTCTGCAATTCCAGGAGACCCCACAGTGTCACAAGGTCCCCTCTGTTCCATGTGTCCTGCACTGTTACATAAATCCTTAGTTCCATGGGGTCCTGTAGGGTCACAATGGTCTCCTTGGTTCCATGGTACCACAACTGCCACAATTTCCATGGCACCACAACTGTTCCTTGGTCCCACGAGGCCCCACAGTGTCACAATGGCCCCTTGCTTCCATGACACCATGTGGTGTCACAATGATCTCCATGATTCCATAAAGCCCTGCAGTGTCACAATGGAACTTTGGTCACTGAGGCTCCACAGTGTCACCATGGCCCCTTGGATCCATGGAGCCCCACAGTGTCACTGTGGTCTCCTTGGTTCCACAAAACTCTGAAGTGCCACAATGGCCCTTTGGTTCTAGAAGGCCCTGAAGTTTCAAAATGCTCTCCACGGTTTCATGAGTGCCCTGTGTCACGACAGACTCTTGGTTCTGTGAAGTTTTTCAGTGTCACAAAGGCCCTTTGGTTCCATGAGGTTTGGCAGAGTCACAATTCACTCCTTGGTTCCACGAGGCCCTGCTGTGTCACAATGCCCATGGATCCATGAATTTCCATAGTGTCCCCATGGTGTCCTTGGATCCACAGGATCTCAGTGGTCTCCTTGGTACCATCCTGCCCCAATGTCTCAAAGGCTTTTGTTTCCACGAGGTTCCACAATGTCACAAGGGTCTCCTTGGTTCCATGAGGAACACAAAAGCTCCAAATAAGTATTGAGCAACACCTGCTTAACACTCATGGGAACAGCTGTCTGCATTCAAATTAGGGGTTAAAGGTGAGGATGGCACCAGCAGCTTCCCTCTGCAACGGAGATCCAGGGAAAGGACAGGGACAGAGAATTCAGCTGAAAGACTCAGAGAATTCACAGAATCACCAGGTTGGGAGAGACCTTCAAGACCATCAAGTCCAACCCATGCCTTAACACCTCAACTAAACCAGAGCACTGAGTGCCATATCCAGTCTTTTTTTAAATATATCCAGGGATGGCGACTCCACCAACTCCTGAGCAGACCATTCCAGTACTTTATCATCTTAGTATTAAAAACATTTTCCTAATATGCAACCTGTATTTCCCCTGGCGCACCTTAAGACTGTGTCCTCTTGTTCTGTCAGTTGCTGCGTGGAAAACGAGACCACGACCACCTTTCAGGGACTTGTACAGACTGTGATAAGGTCACCTATGAGTCACCTTTTCACCAGGATAAACATCCCCAGCTCCCTCAGCTGCTCCTCACAGGACTTGTGTTCCACACCCCTCACCATCCTAGTTTTGTTTCTCTGGACTCGCTCCAGCCCCTCCATGTCCTTCCTAAATTGGGGGCCCAAAACTGGACACAGCACTCGAGGTGCTGCCAAACCAGTGCTGAGCACAGGGGAAGAATCACTGCCCTGCTCCTGCTGGCCACACCATTCCTGATCCAGGCCAGCTGCCTTTGGCCTTCTTGGCCACCTGGGCACACTGCTGGCTCATATCCAGCCTGCTGTCCATCAGTGCCCCCAGGTCCCTTTCTGCCTGGCTGCTGTCCAGCCACTCTGTGCCCAGCCTGGAGCACTGCAGGGGTTGTTGTGGCCAAAGTGCAGGACCTGGCACTTGGTCTTGTTAAACCTCACCTTGTTGGATTTGGGCCCTGGATCCAGCCTGTCCAGGTCCCTCTGCAGAGCCCTCCTACCCTCCAGCACATCCTCACTCACACCCAGCTTGGTGCCATTTGCACATTTCCTGAAGCTGCACTCCATGCCCTCCTCCAGATCATCAATGCAGATATTGAAATCCACGCTGGCTGGCTCTGATCCCTCAGCCATCCTGGAGGTGCCCTGTGATGGCACTCAAGGTGATCTGTTCCATCACCTCACCAGGCACCCAGGTCAGGCTGACAGGCCTGCAGTTCCCCACATCCTCCTTCCAGCCCTTCTTGGGGATGGGCTCACATTGGCACCTCCAGTCCTCTGGCACCTCCCTGCTGAGCCAGCACTGATGAGAAATGATGGAGAGCACCTTGGGCAGCTCATCCAGCAGCTCCTCATCCCCCTGGGATGGATCCCATCTGGTTCCAGAGACACCTGTGAGCATCTGAGTGGCTCAGCAGGTCCCCAGCTGCTTCCCCCTGGATTCCAGGGGTCTGTTCTGCTCCCTGTCCCCATCTACCAGCTCAGGAGAACACTTGTCCTGAGGACAACTTGGCTTATTGTTGAAAACTGAGGCAAAGAAGGGGTTGAATACTTCAGCCTTTTCCTCATCTTTGGTAAACACATCCCCCCCCAAAAAGGAATGGAGATTTTCTGTGGTTCTCCTTTTGCCATTAATGCATTTATAAAATCATTTTTGTTATCCTTCACAGAAGCAGCCAGGTTAACTCCTCATTTGAGCTTTCACCTCTGATTTTCTTTCTGCATGCCCTAACAACTTCTCTAAATTTTTCCTGAGTTGACTGCTCCTCTGTCCAAAGGTAATACACCTTATTTTCTCCATGACATCCTGGTAAAAGCTCCCTGCCTAGCCAGGCCAGTTATTTTCCTCTCTAGCTCTCTTTCCTCTGTGAGGAAAGTGAGGGACAGGCTGCTTCTGCTCCTTCAAGATTCCTTTCTAGAAGTGTCTCCATTCTTCCTGGAATCCTTTAAGAGCTGTTCCCCTTAAAAAAAACCCAATTCAATTATTCCCAATTCTGCATTCTGAATAGGCCAAAGTCTGCTCTCTGTAGGTCCAGTGTAGAAGTTTTGTTGATGACCCACCTTCTTTCACAGAATATTAAAAAACTGCATTATTTCATGGTCACTGTACCCCAAAGAGCTTCTGAGCACCACATCTCCCTCCAGCCCTTCTCTGTTTGTGAACAGCAGGAGACAGAGCTTTCCTTGCCAGTGAGAAGAGAAGGAATTTTGGTTTTAATCAAGGCCATATTATTTTTATTTTTCAGTTCAGAGAAGGGCTGACTGAAGCATTCCTTAAGTGATCTTGGTGCTGAATGTCTCCTTAGGAGGTCTGGGCTTGCAGAAGAATGAGCCCCTTGCAGGCCAACCCTGTTTGGACAAGCTGCTCCTCACCCCCAGCCTCACCATGTCTGACATTGCCTAGCTGGGACTGCCATCCTAAAACATAAAAACCCCTCTATAAATTTATTATTAATATTGTAATTTAATTAAGTCATAAAAGTATAATTATGCTTTTATTTTTATAATACTATTATTACTTTTTTATACCTAATTTTTCTATTTATATGAAAAAATCTATGCATTTTTAGCAATCAGAAAAATTAATGGTCATTCATTCTAAGTAACACAATTCACTTCATTAATTAATTGGTCACTATTGGCCATTGATTTCTCCCTGTTTATGATAATTAGTCCTATGTTAATCCCTTTCTCATCTTTTTAATCATTTTCACAGACAGGATAAAACAGGGCCACTTTGGGGCCCATGAAGATATGTTCTGGGTTATATTTCAGGAAGTTTTGGGTCTGGGGAGGGAATTTAGAGAGAACTTGAGGGTCTGGAGGACACTTCAGGTAGCCAGGTGGTCACTTAAGGATTCTGACAGAAACTTTGGAGTCCAGGGGAGCCCTTGGGGGTCCAGGGGGGCACTTGGGGGTCAGGGAGGGGAATCTGGGGCCATTTGGGGTCTGGGCGGGCACTTAGGGGGCTCTAATGGGGCTCTCCGGGGCGCTGGGGATGATGGGAGTTGTAGGCACAGGTATAACACGGTTCAATAGGGCCGCGGAGCATCATGGGAGTTGTAGGTGCAGCTACAATGTCTCGGTGGGGCGCGGTGCATGATGGGAGATGAAGTCACGCCTGCAATAGCACTCTATGGGAACTGCAGAGCATGATGGGAGCTGTAGTCCTGGAAGTGGATGTTTGGGGGTCCGGGAAGGCACCTGGGGGACACTTTTGTGTCCCAGTCACAACTTGAGGTGCTTAGGAGGGAACATGAAAGGTTCGGGAGCACTTGGGGGGAGCTTGGGAAGCTCTAACCGGGCTCTTTAGGGCGCAGGGAAGGGCAGGAGTTTTAGGCACAGACCTGTGTTCTGAGGGACTCTGGGGGACCCAGGGAATGACAGAAGTTGAACTCCCAGAAGTGACTGTAACAGGAATCTGTGGGGTTGGGAGCTTCCATAGGATCTGGGGATGCTTTTGGGGTGGTCCCGAATGGGCGCTGAGGGGGACCTTAGGAATCCTGGAGGCTCTGGGGGACACTTACGGGACATGTCGGGGGCAGATACCGGGGTGCTGGGGAGCGCGGTGCATGATGGGTGTTTTACTCCCGGCTCCAATGGGGCTCAACTGGTGTGTGGGGCATGATGGGAGTTATAGGCAAAAAGAAAAGATGGCGTCGAGTCTAGGTACCGCCCATGATGCCACGATCTCTGGAGCTGATTGGCTGCGGGCGATGATGGGCGGGAGCCTCGACAAATGGGAGGTGGCGTAGGCAGGAACTGACCATTCAAGCCCTCCCAGTACAGCCCAGTTCATCCCCAGTACAGCCCAGGAGAATCCCAGTGCACCACCAGGCCCTTCCTGTACAGCCCAGTTCATCCCTAACACACCCAGTCGATTCCCACTGCCCCTCGAGGCCCTACCAGTACTCTCCAGTCTGTCCCAGTACACCTTAGTTCATGCCCAGTCCCTTCCAGTTCCCCCCAGTGTCATCCACAGTATGTGCCAGTGTCTGCCAGACTTCCCCACAGTGTTCCCAGTGTCCCTAGTTTGTCCAAGTATTACTCACATTATCCCCAGTTTGCCCCAGTATGGCCCAGTATCACTCCCAGTACATCCTGGAATGTCCTCAGTGTGTCTCTGTGTAGCCCCAACATCCACCCTCACAGCTGGCCCAGGGCAGCTCTGCAGTGGTTTTGGTGGAACCTTGGGCTGGCACACACCTGAGGAGTGTGTCTGTTTGCAGAGGGGAACATTAGGAGTTTTAGATTGCTTTAAAAAAACCAAAAATACAAAACTCCTCTTTGCCAGACCTTCTGAGGAGAGACCCTGGATCAACATCAATCACAGAATGCTGCAATCACCTCTGCTCTAAAGAGAACAGTAATAAAATACGCCCTTGAAAATAGGAATGGATATTTTTAAGAAGCTCTTTCAAATATTTCTCCATATCTGGTGTTGAAAACCTTCCTAATGAACTGCACTGGACCAGAGGGAAATCATTGCAGAACCATTGTTTGTCAGGACTTGCTTGATCCCAGTGAGCCCCGTGGTGCATTTGGTGCTGCCAAGGAGCTCCAAATAATATTTTTGAGATATTGGCTCTCTCTGCAGTGCTGCCCTTGCCAGGAGCCCAGCCCAGCTCAGCAGCACAGACACAGCACAAGGACTTTAATGACCCTCTCGGGGTTGGTGCTGAGGCCCTGAACATCAGTCCCTGAGAGGGAGCTGAAGAAACCTCTCAAGAATTCCAAGTCAGATTCAAACTCCAAAGTTTCTCTTCCTTTTAGTGAGTCCCACTGTTAAATATGAAGGAGAAAGTCTCCCAAGGGTTGAATTCGAGCAGAAAATTGATGACAATGATGTCAGGTAGGCAAAAATAGGGTAAAGGAGGAAAAGAAACCTCTCAAGAATTCAAAGTCAGATTCAGAGTCCAAAGTTTCCTGAAGTTCTAAAGGGTCCCCCTGAGGGGCATGACTGAGAAAGTGTCCCCAGGTGTGGGTTTATTGTATTTACAATATATTTTTAAAATGTGAGTTTATTTTTTTACGACATGTTTTTAAAGTGTGGGCTTATTATTTTTATGTTACAATTTTTTGGTGGGGATTTTTTCTTTTCTGAATGAAACAGAGAGACAGGACTTCTAAGTTGCTTTAGAATGTGTGATTTATTTTTTTAATTTTCTATCCAGGCAGAAAGGGTAAGTTTGTCTTAGGGATGTTCACAGCATGGCTTAGAAGTCAGAAGACTTATGGCTACAAGGTCTTTTCAGGATTTATTAACCAATAAAACACTGTTAACAGAGATATTTAGGTTTCTAATTCAATACTAAGATATTTCACCTTACTGACCCATAATACAGAGTGAACATTCTTAGCCAATTATATCCTGACACACAAACTTACATTGCTGCACTCTAAAACTTCTTGTTCCCTTTGTAAGTACCTTTATTTCTTCTAGATCTTAAATTCCAAAGCTAAAGCTATCTCTACCTAACTGTGTTTAATTCTAAGCTTTGGCTTACAGACCCTTGCATTTTGAATTCTAACACAGCCATGAATTGAGTTTGCTCTGGGTGTTGCCTGCAGCCTCCATCAGCTCCAGCTGGGCTTTGCCTTTCCTGAACACATGAACACACGCTCAGGGCAGATTTCTGAATTCCTCCTCTGTAGCTTGTCCTCACTTCCACCTCCTGGTCGTTGTGCTGTGGCTCATGCCTGTCATTTGTCCCTGAGGCAGCACAGCCCCCCTGGCCAGCACAGGCCCCACATCCCCTCATCAGACACGGCACAGCACAGGGAGTGTTTTGGGTGGGCAAATGTTCCCCACCAGAGTGTCCACTCCACACCTCAGTGTCCAGTCCCAGCACCCACATCCTGTGCCAGGGGTCACAGAGAGCCCTGCTCTGGGCTCTGCCAAGGGCTGGGTGAGGAGGGAGCCCGGGCAGGGCTGATGCTGCCCCTAGAGCAGTGCTGAAATGGGCAGGAGGAAGGAGATAAGCACAGAACAAATAGACCAAGACACTGGGGTGAGAGCCCAGGTCTGGAAGTGACTGATGGAAGAGGCTGGAGGGATGCTCAAGGCCCTGGGGCACCTTCTCACACTGGCCATGCCACCAAGGCCACAGACCAAGCTCCTCAGTGCTGCACCTGCCTGTCTGAGATCCCTGCCAGGGGACTGGCACAGCAGCACACACCTGCTGGAACGTCCTGGCCCTGCAGAGTCACACAGCTCAGCTGACACGAGTGGGTTTTATCTCCTGAGCTCTCGCCTTAATTCCGTGGGGCTTCAGACTTCCACAATGCTCTCCTTGCTTCTGAAGTGTCACAATGGTCCCTTGCTGCCATGAGGCCCTGCAGGGTCACAATGGCCCTTTGGTTCCCCACAGTGTCACAATGGTCTCCATGATTCCGTGGGGCCTTGCAATGCCACAATGGTCTCCATGGATCCACGGTGCCCTGCAGGATCACAAGGGCCCTTGGGCTGCACCAGGCCCTGGAATGCAACAATGGCCTCTTGGTTCCACAAAGCCCTGCTGCTTCACACTGGGCCCTTGGCACCATGCGGCCCAGCAGGGCCACAGTGATGTCCTTGGTTCCATGAGATCCCACAGTGTCAAAATGGTGCCTTGCTTCCATACAGCCCAGCAGTGCCACAATAATGTCCGTGGTTCCACAGGGTCACCACAGTGTCACAATAATCTCTTGGATCCCTGCTGTCCCCACAGTGTCACAATGGCCCTTTCATTTCAGAACGCCCCACAGTGTCACAATGGTCTCCATGGTTCTCCATGGGGCCCCACAGTTTCACCATGGTCTCCACAGGAAGGAATCCATGAATCCCCCGTGTTTCATGGCCTCAGGAACTGCAGCCACCAGAGGCAAAGGCCAGACAGATATGACTGTCCTGGCAGTTTCTGTCTGGGAGAAACCCTTGCAGATAGGAATTCTGGAGGAAAAGCACCAATTTTCGCCATGGGTACCTGTACAGGAGGGATGGTTCTTTTCCATAGGAAGGAAAGCATGGAGCCCCAGTGTTTGAAGACCGGTGAGACCCAGCCCTAAGGAAGCCAAGGGCAGCCAGAATGTTGGAAATGGCAACTTTTGTTTGGGAGCAATCACAGATATTGAGAATTTTGGAGGGGGAAATCTCATTTTGGCAAGGGGTGCCTGGATGAGAAGGACAGTTCTTTTCCATGTGAAGGAAAGCCCAGGGTTTCAGGGGCACATGAGAAGAGACCCTCAAGATGCCAAGGGCAGGTGGACCAGTCAGGCCAAGCCAAGCAGACCTGCTGCCTGTTCCCTTGGATCCATGTGGTCCTGCAGTGCCACAATGGCAGTGTCATATTGGATCCTTGGTTCCATGAGGCCCAGCTGTGTCACACTGGCCTCTTGTTTCACTGGGGCTGCACAATGTCACAATGGTCCCTTGTTTCCATGATCCCTTGCAGTGTCACAGGGGTCTCCTTGGTGCCACAGTATCCCAATGGACCCTTGGTTCCGTGGGGACTCACAATGTCAGAAGGGTCTCCTTGGTTCCATGAGGCCACAAAGTGTCACAGTGGCCCCTTGGTTCAATGAGGCCTGTGATGCCTTGAGATTTTAGCCTTTATATTTTTCAAATCTTATACTCAATAGTGCATAACTCTAAACTCCATACAAAATGTTAGTTAACTGTCTTCACATTTTGGTCAGACAAAACAATTCCTCTAGGCCTGAAACTCAAGGACACCCTACAGCCTCAGGCTCTGAAAAATATCAACAAAAGTGAGTTCAGGGCTGAGAAAACTGCGGGAATATGGCTTCATTGCCTGAAGCTGTAATTGGAGGATTAACCTCTGATACCAAATGAACCAAACTTAAATCTGTCTGAAAAATTCATCACCACTATCCATCTTGGGTGTAGCCTCTGGGAGGCTTTTGGCTGCCCAAGGTGAATCTATTGAAGGCCTTTAATAAATACTCACTTTATTCTCTTAACCTTGTCTAGCCTCTGTTCTAGGTAGCCACTCCAAGGCATCCCCTGTAGTGTCACAATAATCTCCATGATTCCATAGGGCCCTGCAGTGTCACAACAGACCATTGATTCCATGAGACCCCACAGTGTCACTAGGGTCTCCTTGTTTCCAAAATGCCCCAAAATGCCACAATAGCCCTTGACTTTCAGAAAGCCTCAAACCTTTGTAAAAATGGTCTCCTTTGTACCATGATGCCCTGGACTGCAACAAAAATCTCCTTGGTTCCACGGTGTCAGAATGGTCCCTTCTTCCCATGGAGCCCCACACTGTCACTGTGGTCCCCGTGATTCCATGAGGCCTTGCTGTGCTACAATGGCCCCAATGGCTACAATGGTCTCCAGTGGGACTCTCTACAACTCCCTGAACAGAGGTTGGAGTCAGGTGGGGGTCAGTCTCTTCTCCCAGACAACCACTGACATAGTGAGAGGACACAGTCTGAAGATGAGCCAGGGGGAGTTTAGGTTTGACCTCAGGAGAAAAATTCTTCTCTCAGAGAGTGATTTGGCACTGGAATATTTTGCCCAAGGAGGTGCTGGAGTCACTGTCTCTGGTGGCATTTAAAAACAGATTGCACATGGCACACTGAGCCATGGTTTAGTTGATGAGGTGATGTTAGGTCCTAGGTTGGACGTGATGATTTGAAATGTCTTTCCCAACTTCATTGCCTCTGTGATTCAGTTTCATAATAGTCTCCATTGTTCCATGAGGGCCTGCAATGTCACAATGGACCTTTGGTTCCATGAGTCCCCACAGTGTAACAATGGATCTTTGGTTCCCTGAGGTTCCTCAGCGTCACAATGGTCTCCTTGGATCCACAGTGTCACAATGGCCCCTTGGTCACAATGAACTTCTGGTTCCATGAGCTTTCATACTCTCAGCAATAATTCTGCAGTGTCACCATGGACCCTTTGTTCCATGAGGTTCTGTGCTATAACATGGTCACCTTGGTTCTGTGAGGTTCTGCAGTGTCACATTGGACTCCTTGTCTCTGTGAGGCCCCACAGTGTCACAATGCACCCATGGTTGCAGGAGGTTCCACAGTGTCACCATGGCCTCCTTGGATCTGCGGTGTCACAATGGCCCCTTGGTTCCATGAGGCCTTTCTCTGTCACAATGGACTTTTGGTTCCAGGAGGTTTCTCAGTGTCACAATGGTCCCCCTGGATCTGCCGTGTCACAGTGGACCATAAGTTCCATGTGGTCCCATTCTGTCAAAATGGATTTTGGTTCCATGAGCTCCCACAGTGTCAAAAGGCCCCTTTGTTCCTTGAGGTTCCATAGTGGAATATTTGACTCCTTGGTTCTGTGAGGCCCAGTTGTCACCAAATCTCCAAAATATCAGAATAGGACACCCTAACACTAATTTGATGTTAAAAAGGACAACATTTTTTTCAGGCCTGAGGTCCAATGTGGGATAACTCCTAACGTTACATGCACACATTATTCTATAAGTGTGTGGCGTATATTCAGTCATTACACATGTATTACAATTTACCCATTCCTATAAAACCCACCCCAAGCACCCAATTCAATCCTTGTTTCTTCTGTCACTGCCCCCATGAGCCAGATGTCTTCTTCTTCTCTTCTGGCAGTCCCTGCAGGGAAAGCAGCCCCTGCATGCCTTCTTTCTCTGGTGAAAGTTCACAGGGACAGTAAAACTTGAATGAACTCATTTGACATCAAGGCCAAGGCTTTGTGTGTCCAGGCAGAGGCAGGAAGGAGGCAGAGCTGTCAGCAAAGGAAGGGGCCAGCGAGGTGGGGCAGCCGGGGGATGACGACAGCCTGCAGGGACAGAGGCGCAGGGCATGGACACCGTAGGACAGCCTGGGCTGCAGAGGGCACAGGGATGGGCAGCAGCTGAAAGGCCCTGACACAGCCAACTCCTGCAGCACTTGGGCCATGCAGGCTGGCCCTGGGCCTGAGGCCAGCAGGGGACAAGTGAGCCTTGCTGTGCTGGGGCCTCATTGCCTCCTTGTCCCTGCTCAGCAGCCTGGCAGGGGCCGCCCCATGGTGCTGCCCTTGGCATTGCACATGGCCAGAGCCCAGTGGGCCGGGAAGAGCCCTGAGCAATGAGGGAGGGACAGGATCTGCCTTGCCAGGGGCTGGGGCTTGGTCCTTGGCTCTTTGCATTCCTGAAACACATCCTGGTTTTCTCTGCATCAGAGACATCTTTTCCTTCTTTGTCCTCACCTGTCATCAGTGCCTCCAGTGTTCTGCTCTAACTGGAATCTGGGGACACTTTCTTTGTCATATCCTTTAGTGGGACCCATTAAAACTTTAAGAAATTTTGGAGTTTGAAACTGAATCTGAGTTCTTGAGAAGTTTCTTCATCTCCCTCTCAGGGACTGATTTTCAGGGACTCAGCACTATGGTAAAATCCCAGCTCTACAGAGATGGGGCAACTGAGAGGCATATTTTTTAAAAAATATTTTATTCCATTATCAGTCCCATTGATGGGTGAAACATAAGAGATGTAAAACTCTACACCATTCTATCAGAAGCCAACTTATTTCCTGGTTCCAATATTTTATAAATAATTTTCAGCCTATTAGCTTTTGCTACCCAATGCTGCTAATACTTCTAACACAAATCACCTAGTATTTCGCTCCACAAGATCACCCTTGAAAATTGGAATGGATATTTCTAAGAAGGTCTTTGACATATTTCTCTAGAATTGGAGTTGAAAAACTTCTGAATGAACTGGAGCAGACCAGAGGGAAATCAAGGTAGAAGTGTTGTTTGCTAGGAAACCTCTGAAGAATTCAGTCAGAATCAAACTCCAAAGTTTCTGATGCCGTTCATGGGTCTCACTGAGGGACACGACTGAGAAAGTGTCCCCAGGTTGCAGTGTGAGCAGGAAATTGGAGGCAGAGATGACAGGTGGTGTGGGAAATGCAGGCACGTAGAGCTCTCAGGGCCTTGTGCATACAGGCTCAGAGATTGAGATGGATACAAGGCTTGACTTAAACCTTGGAGAAATCTTGGACAATAAGAGCATTAAAAGTAAAATAGATATAAAACAAGAATAGAAGTTTTTAATTTAAGTAGAAATATCTTTTTAGCAAACAGAAATATGCATTATGCAAGCAAAGCAGTATGCTAAGTAAGATAGGAAAAGATTGTAAAGCTTAGCAATAGAACCTGTTATAAAGTTAATTAAAACTTTAAGATATATCAATGTAGGTTTGTGAAGTGTTATAGGATTGGTTGAAAAATGATACATTGCAGCAAAGGCATGGGAAGAAGAGCAATTAAAGAATGCTAGCAAACTTCACAGAAATATTTGATTGGCTAAAATACTAACATAAAGCATTGTAATTAGAATAGGATGTCATGGAAGCAAGTGTCCATTGTGACACAGCAGGGCTCATGGCACCCAGGAGAGCACTGTGACACAGTGGCAGTCTGGGGAAACCAAGTGTCAGCTGCAAACACAGTGGGGTCTCATGGAAGCCAGGTGCCATTTGGATATTGCCAGGGCATGTGGAACTCAGTGTCCATTGTGACACAGCACAGCCTCATGGAACTCAGCAGACCATTGGGACAACCTGGAATCTCACAGATCCAAGGCTCTACTTTGACCAAGTGGGGCCTCATGGGACACAGGTGCCACTGGGACATTGCCAGCTCTTGTGGAATCCAGTGTCCATTGTGACACAGCACAGCCTCATGGAAACATGGGGACCATGGTGACTCCATGGAATCTCATGGAAGCAAGTGTCAGTTGTGAACACGGCACAGCCTCATGGAACCCAGGGAAAAGTGGGACCATGCCATGGCTCATGGAAGCAAGGGGCCACTGTGACACAGCAGGGCCTCTTGGAACCCAGGAGAACATTGTGGGGCAATGGAATCTGATGGAGCCAAGTGTCAATTGTCAGAACAGCGGGGCCTCATGGAGCCCAAGTGACCATTGTGACTCCATGGAATCTCATGGAACAAACTGTCAGGTGTAACACAGCAGGGTGTCATGGAACACAGGTGCCACTGGGACATTGCCACTGCTCATGGAACCAAGTGTCCATTGTGACACAACTGGGCCTAATGGAACACAGGAGACCATTGTGACACAGTGGAATCTCAAGAAACCAAAGCTGCATTGTGACACAGAGGGGCCTCATGGGACCAAGGAGACCATTGTGAGGCAATGGAATGTCTTGGAGCAACAACTAGATTTTAAAGACAGCAGGGTCTGATGGAGCCCAGGTGCCAATGGAACATTTCCAAGGCTCATGCAAGCATTCATTGTGGTAGAGCCAGGCCTAATAAATACAAAAGAACATTGTTACCCAATGGAATCTCATGGAACCAAGTGTCCACTGTTTCACCCTGCAGCATTACAGAGTGATGGAGAACATTGTGTTGCAATGGAATATCCCTAGACTGTTGTGACAAACCTGGGCTTTATGAAACCAAGGAGACTCCTGTGATGCAATCAAATCTTAAGGAACCAAGTGTCAATTGTGAACATATAAGGTTCTCAGGAAGCTAAGGAGAACATTGTGACACAGTGGAGTCTCATGGAACCAAGGCTTTATCTTGACAAAGTGAGGGCAAATAGGAGACAGGTGCCATGGGGACATTGTCAGCTCTTGTGGAATCCAGTGTCCATTGAGAGACAGGGCAGATCATGGAAATATAGGGACCTTTGTGAGGCAATGGAACCAAGGGTCAATTCTGATAGAGAGGGGCCACATGGAACACAAGGGCCATGGAAATATTGCCAGGCCTAGTAGAAACAAGACAGCACTGTGGCAGAACAAGGCCTCATGGGATCTGGGAGAGCAGTGTGAAACAATGGAATGTCATGGAAGCAAGTGTCCATTGTGACATGGCAGGGCCTCATGGAACCCACAGGGTCATTGCCAAGGCTCGTGCTAGCAAGGCTCCACTGTGACAAAGAACATCCTCATGGCACCCAGGAGAACATTGTGATGCAATGGATTCTCATGGAACCAAGAATCCATTGGGACAAAGCGGGGCCTGATGGAAACCCAGTGCCACTGGGACATCTCCAGCCTTGGAGGAAGCAAGTGTCCATTGTGACACAGCACAGCCTCGTGAATCACAGGAGAGCACAGTGACACCATGGAATCTTGGGGAACCAAGTGTCAATTGTAAACACAGCGGGCACTCATGGACGCCAGGAGAACATTGTGACCCAATAGAAACTCATGGAACCAAGTCTGAATTGTTCCAAAGAGGGACCTCATGGAACCCATTGTGACACCGTGGAAACACTTGGAAGCAAATGTCCACTGTTTCATGTGGCACAAATGAGCAAGTTAGAGCTCTGGAGACCATTGTGACACAATGGAAACATGTGGACCAAAGGGTCCCTAGTGACACTGCAGGGCCTCATGGAATGAAAGAGACCACTCTGATGGAATAGAAATGCATGGATTCAAGTGACCACTGTTTCACGTTACAACCTCATGGAATCAAGGAGACCATTGTGGTACAATGGAATTTCAAGGAAACACGAGATAATTGTCAACCTATTACTGATGACTAAAACTCCATGATGGATTCCTGAGCTGTGGAGGCACTCAAAACAGCCTCCTCCACAAGGTTCAGCCAGGGGGTTTTACCACCCTGGCCTCAGTTCAAATCTTGCTGCCCCACTCATGGTGGCCCAGCCCCTGTGCAAGCCCAGCCCAGGACAGGAGCATTGCGGGTGGAAACGGCCCCTGTGCCATGGTGCCCACAGCAGCCCTGGGGCTCTGTGCCCCATGGCCTCCCTGCTGGGCAGCCTCTGCCAGCTCCTGCACAGCCCGTGGCACCTGTGGGCCTGCACTGACAGCCCTGCCCCGGGCTCTGCCGGGCTCTGGGCCAGCACAGAGGCCGGGCAGGGCTGGCCATGGCCGGCAACAGGCCCTGAGCCCCGCAGGAGGATGGAGCTGGGCCACAGCCAAACTCAGCCCAGGCCAAAGCTGGGCTCAGCAGCCAGGGCTGGCAAGGGCTGGGGACAGAGGCTGGCGCTGACAAATGTCCTGGGCCCCCTCCCTGCTCTGTGCATGCCACCAAGGGCACAGAGCAGCCTCCTCTCTGGGCCACTTGCCTGTTTGCAATGCCTTGCCCAGGCGCTGGCCCTGCCCCACAAGGCCTGGGCTGAGTTGTGCCCCTGCCCGCTCAGCCAGGCTGACATGGACACTGCTGCTTTCTCTGGCAGGCTCTCTCAGGCCAGCCCAGCTCCCTGCAAGCTGTGCCAGCTGCCCTGAGCTCTGTGCAGCACCAAGGGCCTCTCCCCAGCACAGCCCAGCCGGCTCTGGCCCCACAGCTCTGCTCAGGCCAGGGGGCTCTGGGCAGTGGCCCCACGGCCTCAGCCCCTGCCAAGGGCACAGCAGCAGCTGCAGCTCAGAGAGGACTCAGCCCCAGCCATGGCCAAGCTGCTTGGCCAAGGCAAAAGGAGGCTCCCTGGGTGCCCTGCTCCCCTCTCCCTCAGCTCCTGACAGCTCTGCAGCCCCTCCTGCCATCCCATCTGCCCAGGCCAGCACAACAGCCCCGGCCTTGGGGCCCTCCAGAGCTGCTCCTGCTCCAGGCCCAGGGCCCATCCCAAAGCTGGGGCAGCCACAAAGCTGTGCCCATTTCTGTTCATTGCTGCTCTGATGAGGATGGATCCTCAGCCACTTGGAGGTTGCTGATGAATTTTCCTTCTCCAGAGGCCTCTTCCTTCTTGAGCTCTTTATTCTGGAATTCAGTGACAAAGACTCATAAATATTTGTTCAAAACACCCAAACAAAGGAAAGCCCCTAGGAATAATTTTTCAATTCTTCTGTGGTTTATTAGAAAGTTTTCAGAAGTGTATTCCAAGTGAATATACTTTATTGAAAACAATGCAGACAGAACTCTTTTCTCCTATTTTCTTTTCCTGTTTATAAATGAATATCACCAATGTCCAATTGATATTGATCCTCAGTACCTTATAATGCAATCTGAAGGGATATGAAAATTGAGGCCCTTCATGGCTGACAATCAATCACACTTTGTCCCAAGCCTTTCCCTCATCCAACCCCTGGGACTCCTATGGATCAGGAATGGTTTGGCCAGCAGGAGCAGGGCAGTGATTCTTCCCCTGTACTCAGCACTGGTTGGGCAGCACCTTGAGTCCTGTGTCCAGGTCTGAGCCCTCAATTTAGGAGAAATATGGAGAGGCTGGTGCATGTCCAGAGCAGGGGCAAGGAGGCTGGTGAGGGGTCTGGAACACAAGTCCTGTGAGGAGCAGCTGGGGGAGCTGGGGTTGTTTATCCTGGAGAAGAGGAAATTCAGGGGAGACCTCATCACTCTCTACAACTCCCTGACAGGAGGGTGCAGCCAGGTGAGGGCCGGGCTCTTTTCTCAGGGAACACCAGCAGGACAAGAGGGCACAGCCTTAAGCTGTACCAGGGGAGCTTTAGGCTAGACATTAGGAAAAATTCTTCACAAAAATGGTGATTTGGCATTGGAATAGGCTGCTCAGGGAGGTAGGTGAGTCACCATTCTTGGAGATGTTTAAGGAAAGACTGGATGTGGCACTGAGTGCCATGATCTGGGTGACAAGGTGGTGTTGGGTCACAGGTTGGACGTGATGCTCTCCAAGGTCTTTTCCAGCCTGGGAGATTCTGTGATGATTGTGACACTGCAGGGCCCTGGGGCAGCAAGGGGCCATTGTGACACTGCAGAAATGAAGGAAACACGTTTGACACCTTGGTGCCTCTTGGGACCAAGAGACCATTGTGACACTGTGGAACCAAGGAGAGCATTGCTGCACTGTGAGACCTCATGGAACCAAGGATCCACTGTGACACTGCGGGGCCCAAGGTTCCAAGAGACTTTGTGACACCATGGGGTCCCATGGAGCCAAAGGGACATTGTGACACTGGGAGGACTCATGGAATCATGGGGACCATTGTGACACTCTAGGACCTCGTGGAACCCTGGTGAGATCAAGTAGGCTGGGAGTGTTGATCTGCTGGAAGGTAGAAGGGCTCTGCAGAGGGACCTGGACAGGCTGGATCCAGGGCCCAAATCCAACAAGGTGAGGTTTAACAAGACCAAGTGCTAGATCCTGCACTTTGGCCACAACAACCCCTGCAGTGCTCCAGGCTGGGCACAGAGTGGCTGGACAGCAGCCAGGCAGAAAGGGACCTGGGGGCACTGATGGACAGCAGGCTGGACATGAGCCAGCAGTGTGCCCAGGTGGCCAAGAAGGCCAATGGCAGCTGGCCTGGATCAGGAATGGTGTGGCCAGCAGGAGCAGGGCAGTGATTCTTCCCCTGTGCTCAGCACTGGTTTGGCAGCACCTCGAGTGCTGTGTCCAGTTCTGGACCCCCAAATTAGGAAGGACATGGAGGGTCTGGAGTGAGTCCAGAGAAGGGCAACAAGGCTGGTGAGGGGTGTGGAACACAAGTCCTGTGAGGAGCAGCTGGGGGAGCTGGGGATGTTTATCCTGGAGAAGAGGAGGCTCAGGGAGACAAGGAGGTGTCAGGACACAGGTTGGACTTGATGATCTCCAAGGTCTTTTCCAGCCTGGCTGATTCTGTGATTCCCTGAAACCACCCCTGCAGAAATATCAGGATTAGCCCAGGGGCTCCTCTTCAGCAGGGCCAGCAGCCCAGGTCCCTCAGCTTCTCCACACAGCCCCAAAGCCCATCCTGTCAGTCCTGCAGAGCCTCCCCAGCCCCTCCTCATTGCCCACAACAGGGAGCCCCACACCCAGACACAGCAGCCCAGATGTGCCCCCCTGGCCTGTGGTGCCTCTGGCAAGGGAACAGCACGAGGCACTGCAGGACCCTGCAGACAATTCCTGCAGCACTTGGAGGATGATCCTGCTCCCCAAGGGACGTTCCCATGGTGCCAGCTCAGGAACTGAAATGGGGAGTGGGGCCAGAGAATAAAGGGCAAAAAGAGATGGGCTGTTTGCAGGGGAGGGAACAGAGATGGGCAATAGGAATAAATGTGGATCAGGAAAGAGGAAAGAAAGCAAAGGTGAAGCAAAGGAAATGCTGAGGACAGATTGGGAGTGGCTGCCAGGCAGCCCTGGCTCTGAGCAACAACATCTGCAGTGGGACAGGAAACTCACAGCTGATGGGAACAAACTTTCTGGCTGCCTTCAGAGGCCACAACAAACCTGAGTGGTTTCCCTGCCGTCCCCCAGCCCTTGCTGGCCCCAGGGGCTGATGGCATTTGTGCTCACTCAGCTCCATGTCCCCACAGCAGCACCATGGGGGTGCTGACCCTGCTGTGTGCAATGCAAACAGGGGCTCCTGAGCCAGTGCTGCCGTGTGTGTGCCTGCAAGGATGGGGCTCCTGTGTGAGCTGGGGGAGAGGCCAGGGCTGCAGAGGGGGGATGTTGTTGGCAGGTGCATGAGGACGCTCTGGGACACTGCCCTGGGGTGTCCAGCACAGTGGGGATGGATCAGCCCCTGCTCTGCTGCTCCTTGCCAGGGTGTCCCCCTTGCAGGGAGCTTGCAGAGCACCAGCCATGCTGTTTGCCCCCAGCCTGCCCACGGCCAGCCTGGGGCTGCTCCCGGGGCTTTTCTCTGCTCAGCATTGGGCTGGCCAAGTGTTGTGGAGAGAGCCTGGCCAAGGAGCCTGGAGCCCCCAGCCCTGGCCTGAGGCGTCAGCGCTGCCCCAGCAGTGCCCATGGCCTGTCCCTGCTACAGCCCCGGCACTGCCACCCCCAGGGCTGTGCCCAGCCCCGAGAGCACTCAGGCCCTGCAGCAACACGAGGGCCAGGAGGGCAGTGGGGCAGTGGCACGGGAGCAGCACTGGCAACACCAAGTGCTGCTGCTGCTGGCACAGCTGCTGTGTCAGCACTGATCTGCCCCAGCTCTGCACACAGACATTGCTGCTGCAGCTCCAGAGAAGGGAACAAAAGGGGAATTTCTGGTAAAAACTCTGTGGTTAGATCCTTTATTTCCTTGGAAGCTATTGAGAGCACAGCTCCTCATTGACACAGTCTGTGTGTCATAGAAAAGGTGAACAGAAACAAAAACAGAAAAACAAGAAAAATGACATTTCTTAAAGGGCAGTATTAAAAAAATAAAACAAAGGAAATAAAAGAACAAGCCAACATCCAAACCAAAACAATCCAAACCAACAAGTACAATCAAAGACTACTTATATTACAAATGATATGCAGCAATTGGCCAGCAGTTTACTTTTTCTGAAATCGTCCAGTGATCAGTGTCCACACTGCAGCCTTGAGCTCCTGGTTCCTCAGGCTGTAGATGAGAGGGTTCAGGGTTGGAGGCGCCACCGAGTACAGAACTGAGAGGGTCAGCTCCAGGGATGTGGAGGAGATGGAGCGGGGCTTCAGGTAGGCAAATGTGCCAGTGCTGAGGAACAGGGAGACCACAGCCAGGTGAGGGAGGCAGGTGGAAAAGGCTTTGTGCCGTCCCTGCTCAGAGGGGATCCTCAGCACAACCCTGAATATTTGCACATAGGAGAAAACCATGAACACAAAACAGCCAAAGGCTAAGCAGGCACTAACAGCAAGGAGCCCAAGTTCCCTGAGACAGGATTTACAGCAGGAGAGCTTGAGGATGTGTGGGATTTCACAGAAGAATTGGCCCAGGGCATTGCCCTTGCACAGGGGCAGGGAAAATGTATTGGCCGTGTGCAGCAGAGCATTGAAAAAGCCACTGGCCCAGGCAGCTGCTGCCATGTGGGCACAAGATCTGCTGCCCAGGAGGGTCCCGTAGTGCAGGGGTTTGCAGATGGACACGTAGCGGTCGTAGCACATGATGGTCAGGAGGGAAAACTCAGTTCCAATGAAGAAGAAAAACAGAAATACCTGAGCAGCACATCCTGCAAAGGTGATGATTCTGGTGTCCCAGAGGGAATTGTGCATGGCTTTGGGGACAGTGGTGCAGATGGAGCCCAGGTCAGTGAGGGCCAGGTTGAGCAGGAAGAAGAACATGGGGGTGTGCAGGTGGTGGCCGCAGGCTACGGCGCTGATGATGAGGCCGTTGGCCAGGAGGGCAGCCAGGGAGATGGCCAGGAAGAGGCAGAAGTGCAGGAGCTGCAGCTGCCGCGTGTCTGCCAATGGCAGCAGGAGGAAGTGGCTGATGGAGCTGCTGTTGGACATTTCTTCACTCTGGGCATGGTGGACAGTTGAAAGAAAACATTGACAAGCTGGGACAGGTTTCCGTGGGTCACTCCTATACTATTTTCTTACATATTCACTGAAAATTCTCTTGGGGAAAATTTCACATTCCTTTTTCTTTTTTATTTTTGAGTTCAGCTTTTTGCTGCTGAGTTACTGCCTCATCTTCAGCATTGCTCTTAGACTGAACACTGTGAAGCCCAGAGAGAAAACAGGGCTCCCTCAGCCCCAGTACAGTCACACCTGCTGGTGACACACAGGTGCCGTTTGCTCATTACACCTGCCACTATTTCAGGGTGATCTCAGTTAAAACATTTTTGAAAATAAAGTGGGCTTTTTGACAACTCATGCTTAAAAATTGTTTTCTTCAAACCCTTCTCTCTTTACTTGTGCACATGGACATCAAGGGATTCAAAGGTTTGCTCCGGCTCTCTGCTGCTTGCAGTTGTGCCTACTGGGAGCTGTTTCTATCTAAGCTCTGTCCCTGCCAGTGCTCCCAGATCCCAGCCCAGCCCTGGGGGCTCAGCTCTGCCCTGCACACCCCTCCCAGCACAGGGCACTGCCCAGGGCCATCTCCCTGCCAGCAGGGCCTTAAGGGCAGCTCACACAAACTGAGATGCTGCAAGCCAAGGTGCTGCTGCTGCTGTCTGTAGGCACAGGAGGGTGAGGAGGCACTTTGTGAGGGAGATGGGAGGCAGATGTGCTGATGGCCAGGGGGACAGTGCAGGAGTGTCAGTGACACAGACACAGCTGACAGCCCCTTTGCCTTGCCTTGAGGAGAAAGCTGAGAGCAGCCTGGCCATGCAGCACCATCTCCACAGCAGGAGGAATCTGCCCTGATGGGGGTAGCTCCTTGCACCTCCAACTTCTCCCCACAGTCCATGTGGAGCTGCCAGGCAGGCTGAGAGCTGTCCCTGGCAGGTGGCACATGGCCTGGGCTGGCCAAGAGCCCTGAGGGCTGCAGGAGCTGCTCTGCAGGACAGCCCTGGGCAGCCCTGGCTGCAGCCCCAGCTTCAGCCCCTGCAGCCGTCCCTGGCAGCAGGAGCCGTCCTGCCCTGTCCCTCTGACAGTGCCCAGGGCAGCCCCGCTCTGCAGCACATCCTCATCTTCCTCCTCCTCCTCCTCAGTCTCAGAGAAACTGGGAGAGTCCTCCTGACACATCCCCCAGGCTGTGGGCTGTGCTGACTCCAGGCAATCCCTCCAGGAGCACAGGGGACATTGCCCTGCACCCACACACTCACCATGTCCAGGGCTGTGAAGATGTTTCCCCAAGTGCAGTCTCAGCTCAATGTCTTCCCAGTCCTGATTGCCTTTGGCCTGTCTGTGCCTGGCTCCTGTGCCCTCAGTGCCTGCAGGCAGTGCCCTCAGCCCTGCTGGACTGGGAGAGGAGCTGCTCCTCAGCAGAAATGTCTTTATGAAGCTTTTCTTGGTTGCCAGGAGCTGCCTCTGTGCCAGGAGCCCAGCCCAGCTCATCAGCACAGACACAGCACAAGGACTTTAATGACCCTCTCAGGGCTTTGGTGCTGAGTCCCTGGACATCAATCCCTGAGAGAGAGCTTTAGAAACCTCTCAAGAACTCAAATTCAGCTTTAAACTCCAAAGTTTCTTGAAGTTGTAATGGGTCTCAGTGAGGGACATAACTCAGAAATTGTCCCCAGGTTCCAGTTAGAGCTGGAGGCAGTGATCACAGGTGGGGACAAACAAGGGAAAGATGTCTCTGATGCAGAGAAAACCAGGATGTGTTTCAGGAATGCAAAGAGCCAAGGACCAAGCCCCAGCCCCTGGCAAGGCAGATCCTGTCCCTCCCTCATTGCTCAGGGCTCTTCCCGGCCCACTGGGCTCTGGCCATGTGCAATGCCAAGGGCAGCACCATGGGGCGGCCCCTGCCAGGCTGCTGAGCAGGGACAAGGAGGCAATGAGGCCCCAGCACAGCAAGGCTCACTTGTCCCCTGCTGGCCTCAGGCCCAGGGCCAGCCTGCATGGCCCAAGTGCTGCAGGAGTTGGCTGTGTCAGGGCCTTTCAGCTGCTGCCCATCCCTGTGCCCTCTGCAGCCCAGGCTGTCCTACGGTGTCCATGCCCTGCGCCTCTGTCCCTGCAGGCTGTCGTCATCCCCCGGCTGCCCCACCTCGCTGGCCCCTTCCTTTGCTGACAGCTCTGCCTCCTGCCTGCCTCTGCCTGCACACACAGAGCCTTGGCCTTGATGTCAAATGGGTTCATTCAAGTTTTACTGTCCCTGTGAACTTTCACCAGAGAAACAAGGCATGCAGGGGCTGCTTTCCCTGCAGGGACTGCCAGAAGAGAAGAAGAAGACATCTGGCTCATGGGGGCGGTGACAGAAGAAACAAGGATTGAATTGGGTGCTTGGGGTGGGTTTTATAGGAATGGGTAAATTGTAATACATGTGTAATGACTGAATATACGCAACACACTTAGAGAATAATGTGTGCATGTAACGTTAGGAGTTATCCCACATTGGACCTCAGGCCTGAAAAAAATGATGTCCTTTTTAACATCAAATTAGTGTTAGGGTGTCCTATTCTGATATTTTGGAGATTTGCTGGCCGCTGGGACTCACAGAACCAAGGAGTGAAATATTCCACTATGGAACCTCAAGGAACAAAGGGGCCTTTTGACACTGTGGGAGCTCATGGAATCAAAATCCATTTTGACAGAATGGGACCACATGGAACTTATGGTCCACTGTGACACGGCAGATCCAGGGAGACCATTGTGACACTGAGAAACCTCCTGGAACCAAAAGTCCATTGTGACAGAGAAAGGCCTCATGGAACCAAGGGGCCATTGTGACACTGCAGATCCAAGGAGGCCATGGTGACACTGTGGAACCTCCTGCAACCATGGGTGCATTGTGACACTGTGGGACCTCACAGAGACAAGGAGTCCAATGTGACACTGCAGGGCCTCACAGAACCAAGGTGACCATGTTATAGCACAGAACCTCATGGAACAAAGGGTCCATGGTGACACTGCAGAATTATTGCTGAGAGTATGAAAGCTCATGGAACCAGAAGTTCATTGTGACCAAGGGGCCATTGTGACACTGTGGATCCAAGGAGACCATTGTGACACTGAGGAACCTCATGGAACCAAAGATCCATTGTTACACTGTGGGGACTCATGGAACCAAAGGTCCATTGTGACATTGCAGGGCCTCATGGAACAATGGAGACTATTATGCAAACGAATCACAGAGGCAATGAAGTTGGGAAAGACATTTGAAATCATCATGTCCAACCTAACATCACTTCATCAACTAAACCATGGCTCTGTGTGCCATGTGCAGTCTGTTTTTAAATGCCACCAGAGACAGTGACTCGAGCACCTCCCCGGGCAGAAGATTCCAGTGCCAAATCACTCTCTGAGTGAAGAATTTTTCTCCTGATGTCAAACCTAAACTACCCCTGGCTCATCTTCCGACTATATCCTCTCACTATGTCAGTGGTTGCCTGGGAGAAGAGACTGACCCCCACCTGACTACAACCTCTGTTCAGGGAGTTGTAGAGAGTCCCACTGGAGACCATTGTAGCCTTTGGGGCCATTGTAGCACAGCAAGGCCTCATGGAATCACGGGGACCACAGTGACAGTGTGGGGCTCCATGGGAAGAAGGGACCATTCTGACACTGTGGAACCAAGGAGATTTTTGTTGCAGTCCAGGGCATCATGGTACAAAGGAGACCATTTTTACAAAGGTTTGAGGCTTTCTGGAAGTCAAGGGCTATTGTGGCATTTTGGGGAATTTTGGAAAAAAGGAGACCCTAGTGACACTGTGGGGTCTCATGGAATCAATGGTCTGTTGTGACATTGCAGGGCCCTATGGAATCATGGAGACTATTGTGACACTACAGGGGATGCCTTGGAGTGGCTACCTAGAACAGAGGCTAGACAAGGTTAAGAGAATAAAGTGAGTATTTATTAAAGGCCTTCAATAGATTCACCTTGGGCAGTCAAAAGCCTCCCAGAGGCTACACCCAAGATGGACAGTGGTGATGAGTTTTTCAGACAGATTTAAGTTTGCTTCATTTGGTATCAGAGGTTAATCCTCCAATTACAGCTTCAGGCAATGAAGCCATATTCCCTCAGTTTTCTCAGCCCTGAACTCACTTTTGTTGATATTTTTCAGAGCCTGAGGCTGTAGGGTGTCCTTGAGTTTCAGGCCTAGAGGAATTGTTTTGTCTGACCAAAATGTGAAGACAGTTAACTAACATTTTGTATGGAGTTTAGAGTTATGCACTATTGAGTATAAGATTTGAAAAATATAAAGGCTAAAATCTTAAGGCATCACAGGCCTCATTGAACCAAGGGGCCACTGTGACACTTTGTGGCCTCATGGAACCAAGGAGACCCTTCTGACATTGTGAGTCCCCACGGAACCAAGGGTCCATTGTGATACTGTGACACCAAGGAGACCCCTGTGACACTGCAAGGGATCATGGAAACAAGGGGCCATTGTGACATTGTGCAGCCCCAGTGAAACAAGAGGCCAGTGTGACACAGCTGGGCCTCATGGAACCAAGGATCCAATATGACACTGCCATTGTGGCACTGCAGGACCACATGGATCCAAGGGAACAGGCAGCAGGTCTGCTTGGCTTGGCCTGACTGGTCCACCTGCCCTTGGCATCTTGAGGGTCTCTTCTCATGTGCCCCTGAAACCCTGGGCTTTCCTTCACATGGAAAAGAACTGTCCTTCTCATCCAGGCACCCCTTGCCAAAATGAGATTTCCCCCTCCAAAATTCTCAATATCTGTGATTGCTCCCAAACAAAAGTTGCCATTTCCAACATTCTGGCTGCCCTTGGCTTCCTTAGGGCTGGGTCTCACCGGTCTTCAAACACTGGGGCTCCATGCTTTCCTTCCTATGGAAAAGAACCATCCCTCCTGTACAGGTACCCATGGTGAAAATTGGTGCTTTTCCTCCAGAATTCCTATCTGCAAGGGTTTCTCCCAGACAGATACTGCCAGGACAGTCATAGCTGTCTGGCCTTTGCCTCTGGTGGCTGCAGTTCATGAGGCCATGAAACACGGGGGATTCATGGATTCCTTCCTGTGGAGACCATGGTGAAACTGTGGGGCCCCATGGAGAACCATGGAGACCATTGTGACACTGTGGGACGTTCTGAAATGAAAGGGCCATTGTGACACTGTGGGGACAGCAGGGATCCAAGAGATTATTGTGACACTGTGGTGACCCTGTGGAACCACGGACATTATTGTGGCACTGCTGGGCTGTACGGAAGCAAGGGACCATTTTGACACTGTGGGATCTCATGGAACCAAGGACATCACTGTGGCCCTGCTGGGCCGCATGGTGCCAAGGGCCCAGTGTGAAGCAGCAGGGCTTTGTGGAACCAAGAGGCCATTGTTGCATTCCAGGGCCTGGTGCAGCCCAAGGGCCCTTGTGATCCTGCAGGGCACCGTGGATCCATGGAGACCATTGTGGCATTGCAAGGCCCCACGGAATCATGGAGACCATTGTGACACTGGGGGGAACCAAAGGGCCATTGTGACCCTGCAGGGTCTCATGGCAGCAAGGGACCATTGTGACACTTCAGAAGCAAGGAGAGCATTGTGGAAGTCTGAAGCCCCATGGAATTAAGGCGAGAGCTCAGGAGATAAAACCCACTCGTGTCAGCTGAGCTGTGTGACTCTGCAGGGCCAGGACGTTCCAGCAGGTGTGTGCTGCTGTGCCAGTCCCCTGGCAGGGATCTCAGACAGGCAGGTGCAGCACTGAGGAGCTTGGTCTGTGGCCTTGGTGGCATGGCCAGTGTGAGAAGGTGCCCCAGGGCTTTGAGCATCCCTCCAGCCTCTTCCATCAGCCACTTCCAGACGTGGGCTCTCACCCCAGTGTCTTGGTCTATTTGTTCTGTGCTTATCTCCTTCCTCCTGCCCATTTCAGCACTGCTCTAGGGGCAGCATCAGCCCTGCCCGGGCTCCCTCCTCACCCAGCCCTTGGCAGAGCCCAGAGCAGGGCTCTCTGTGACCCCTGGCACAGGATGTGGGTGCTGGGACTGGACACTGAGGTGTGGAGTGGACACTCTGGTGGGGAACATTTGCCCACCCAAAACACTCCCTGTGCTGTGCCGTGTCTGATGAGGGGATGTGGGGCCTGTGCTGGCCAGGGGGGCTGTGCTGCCTCAGGGACAAATGACAGGCATGAGCCACAGCACAACGACCAGGAGGTGGAAGTGAGGACAAGCTACAGAGGAGGAATTCAGAAATCTGCCCTGAGCGTGTGTTCATGTGTTCAGGAAAGGCAAAGCCCAGCTGGAGCTGATGGAGGCTGCAGGCAACACCCAGAGGAAACTCAATTCATGGCTGTGTTAGAATTCAAAATGCAAGGGTCTGTAAGCCAAAGCTTAGAATTAAACACAGTTAAGGAGAGATAGCTTTAGCTTTGGAATTTAAGATCTAGAAGAAATAAAGGTAATTACAAAGGGAACAAGAAGTTTTAGAGTGCAGCAATGTAAGTTTGTGTGTCAGGATATAACTGGCTAAGAATGTTCACTCTGTATTATGGGTCAGTAAGGCGAAATATCTTAGTATTGAATTAGAAACCTAAATATCTCTGTTAACAGTGTTTTATTGGTTAATAAATCCTGAAAAGACCTTGTAGCCATAAGTCTTCTGACTTCTAAGCTATGCTGTGAACATCTGTAAGACAAACTTACCCTTTCTGCCTGGAGAGAAAATTAAAAAAATAAATCACACATTCTAAAGCAACTCAGAAGTCCTGTCTCTCTGTTTCATTCAGAAAAGAAAAAATCCCCACCAAAAAATTGTAACATAAAAATAATAAGCCCACACTTTAAAAACATGTCATAAAAAAATAAACCCACATTTGAAAAATAAAATGTAAATACAATAAACCCACACCTGGGGACACTTTCTCAGTCATGTCCCTCAGGGGGACCCTTTAGAACTTCAGGAAACTTTGGACTCTGAATCTGACTTTGAATTCTTGAGAGGTTTCTTTTCCTCCTTTACCCTATTTTTGCCTACCTGACATCATTGTCATCAATTTTCTGCTCTAATTCAACCCTTGGGAGACTTTCTCCTTCATATTTATCAGTGGGACTCACTAAAAGTAAGAGAAACTTTGGAGTTTGAATCTAACTTTGAATTCTTGAGAGGTTTCTTCAGCTCCCTCTCAGGGACTGATGTTCAGAGCCTCAGCCCCAACCCCGAGAGGGTCATTAAAGTCCTTGTGCTGTGTCTGTGCTGCTGAGCTGGGCTGGGCTCCTGGCAAGGGCGGCACTGCAGAGAGAGCCAATATTTCCAAAATATTATTTGGAGCTCCTTGGCAGCACCAAATGCACCACGGGGCTCACTGGGATCAAGCAAGTCCTGACAAACAATGGTTCTGCAATGATTTCCCTCTGGTCCAGTGCAGTTCATTAGGAAGGTTTTCAACACCAGATATGGAGAAATATTTGAAAGAGCTTCTTAAAAATATCCATTCCTATTTTCAAGGGCGTATTTTATTACTGTTCTCTTTAGAGCAGAGGTGATTGCAGCATTCTGTGATTGATGTTGATCCAGGGTCTCTCCTCAGAAGGTCTGGCAAAGAGGAGTTTTGTATTTTTGGTTTTTTTAAAGCAATCTAAAACTCCTAATGTTCCCCACTGCAAACAGACACACTCCTCAGGTGTGTGCCAGCCCAAGGTTCCACCAAAACCACTGCAGAGCTGCCCTGGGCCAGCTGTGAGGGTGGATGTTGGGGGTACACAGAGACACACTGAGGACATTCCAGGATGTACTGGGAGTGATACTGGGCCATACGGGGGCAAACTGGGGATAATGTGAGTAATACTTGGACAAACTAGGGACACTGGGAACACTGTGGGGAAGTCTGGCAGACACTGGCACATACTGTGGATGACACTGGGGGGAACTGGAAGGGACTGGGCATGAACTAAGGTGTACTGGGAGAGACTGGAGAGTACTGGTAGGGCCTCGAGGGGCAGTGGGAATGGACTGGGCTGTGTTAGGGATGAACTGGGCTGTACAGGAAGGGCCTGGTGGTGCACTGGGATTCTACTGGGCTGTACTGGGGATGAACTGGGCTGTACTGGGAGGGCTTGAATGGTCTGTTCCTGCCTACGCCACCTCCCATTTGTCGAGGCTCCCGCCCATCATCACCCGCAGCCAATCAGCTCCAGAGATCGTGGCATCATGGGCGGTGCCTAGACTCGACGCCATCTTTTCTTTTTGCCTATAACTCCCATCATGCCCCGCACACCAGTTGAGCCCCATTGGAGCCGGGAGTAAAACACCCATCATGCACCGCGCTCCCCAGCACCCCGGTATCTGCCCCCGACATGTCCCGTAAGTGTCCCCCAGAGCCTCCAGGATTCCTAAGGTCCCCCTCAGCGCCCATTCGGGACCATCCCAAAAGCATCCCCAGATCCTATGGAAGCTCCCAACCCCACAGATTCCTGTTACAGTCACTTCTGGGAGTTCAACTTCTGTCATTCCCTGGGTCCCCCAGAGTCCCTCAGAACACAGGTCTGTGCCTAAAACTCCTGCCCTTCCCTGCGCCCTAAAGAGCCCGGTTAGAGCTTCCCAAGCTCCCCCCAAGTGCTCCCAAACCGTTCATGTTCCCTCCTAAGCACCTCAAGTTGTGACTGGGACACAAAAGTGTCCCCCAGGTGCCTTCCCGGACCCCCAAACATTCACTTCCTGGACTACAGCTCCCATCATGCTCTGCGGTTCCTATAGAGTGCTATTGCAGCTGTGACTTCATCTCCCATCATGCACCGCGCCCCACCAAGAGACATTGTAGCTGCACCTACAACTCCCATGATGCTCCGCGGCCCTATTGAACCGTGTTATACCTGTGCCTACAACTCCCATCATCCCCCGCGCCCCGGAGAGCCCCATTAGAGCCCCCCAAGTGCCAGCCCGGACCCTGAAAGGCCCCAGATTCCCTTCCCTGACCCCCAAGTGCCCCCCTGGACCCCCAAGAGCTTTCCTGGACCCTGGAGTTTCTGTCAGAATCCTTAAGTGACCACCTGGCTACCTGAAGTGTCCTCCAGACCATCAAGTTCTCTCTAAATTCCCTCCCCAGACCCAAAACTTCCTGAAATGTACCCCAGAACATATCTTCATGGGCCCCAAAGTGGCCCTGTTTTATCCTGTCTGTGAAAATGATTAAAAAGATGAGAAAGGGATTAAAATAGGACTAATTATCAGAAACAGGGAGAAATCAATGGCCAATAGTGACCAATTAATTAATGAAGTGAATTGCGTTACTTAGAATGAATGACCATTAAGTTTTCTGATTGCTAAAAATATATAGATTTTTTCATATAAATAGAAAAATTAGGTATAAAAAAGTAATAATAGTATTATAAAAATAAAAGCATAATTATACTTTCATTACTTAATTAAATTACAATATTACTAATAAATTTATAGAGGGGTTTTTATGTTTTAGGATGGCAGTCCCAGCTAGGCAATGTCAGACATGGTGAGGCTGGGGGTGAGGAGCAGCTTGTCCAAACAGGGTTGGCCTGCAAGGGGCTCATTCTTCTGCAAGCCCAGACCTCCTAAGGAGACATTCAGCACCAAGATCACTTAAGGAATGCTTCAGTCAGCCCTTCTCTGAACTGAAAAATAAAAATAATATGGCCTTGATTAAAACTAAAATTCCTTCTCTTCTCACTGGCAAGGCAAGCTCTGTCTCCTGCTGTTCACAAACAGAGAAGGGCTGGAGGGAGATGTGGGGCTCAGAAGCTGTTTGGGGTACAGTGACCATGAAATAATGCAGTTTTTTAATATTCTGTGAAAGAAGGAGGGTCATCAACAAAACATCTACACTGGACCTTTAGCCTATTCAGAATGCAGAACTGGGAATAATTGAACTGATTTTTTTACAGGAAACAGCTCTTAAAGGATTCCAGGAAGAATGGAGACACTTCAAGGAAGGAATCTTGAAGGAGAAGAAGCAGCCTGTCCCTCACTTTCCTCTGTGAGGAAAGTGAGCTAGAGAGGAAAATAACTGGCCTGGCTAGGCAGGGAGCTTTTACCAGGAAGTCATGGAGAAAATAAGGTGCATTACCTTGGGACAGAGGAGCAAGCAACTCAGGAAACATTTAGAGAAGTTATTAGGTCATGCAGAAAGAAAATCAGAGGTGAAAGCTCAAATGAGGAGTTAACCTGGCTGCTTCTGTGAAGGATAACAAAAATGATTTTATAAATGCATTAATGGCAAAAGGAGAACCACAGAAAATCTCCATTCCTTTTTGGGGGGGATGTGTTTACCAAAGATGAGGAAAAGGCTGAAGTATTCAACCCCTTCTTTGCCTCAGTTTTCAACAATAAGCCAGGTTGTCCTCAGGACAAGTGTTCTCCTGAGCTGGTAGATGGGGACAGGGAGCAGAACAGACCCCTGGAATCCAGGGGGAAGCAGCTGGGGACCTGCTGAGCCACTCAGATGCTCACAGGTGTCTCTGGGACCAGATGGGATCCATCCATGGGGGATGAGGGAGCTGCTGTATGAGCTGCCCAAGGTGCTCTCCATCATTTCTCATCAGTGCTGGCTCAGCAGGGAGGTGCCAGAGGACTGGAGGTGCCAATGTGAGCCCATCCCCAAGAAGGGCTGGAAGGAGGATGTGGGGAACTGCAGGCCTGTCAGCCTGACCTGGGTGCCTGGTGAGGTGATGGAACAGATCACCTTGAGTGCCATCACAGGGCACCTCCAGGATGGCTGAGGGATCAGAGCCAGCCAGCGTGGATTTCAATATCTGCACTGATGATCTGGATGAGGGCATGGAGTGCAGCTTCAGGAAATGTGCAGATGGCACCAAGCTGGGTGTGAGTGTGGATGTGCTGGAGGGCAGGAGGGCTCTGCAGAGGGACCTGGACAGGCTGGATCCAGGGCCCAAATCCAACAAGGTGAGGTTTAACAGGACCAAGTGCTGGGTCCTGCACTTTGGCCACAACAACCCCTGCAGTGCTCCAGGCTGGGCACAGAGTGGCTGGAGAGCAGCCAGGCAGAAAGGGACCTGGGGACACTGATGGACAGCAGGCTGGACATGAGCCAGCAGTGTGCCCAGGTGGCCAAGAAGGCCAATGGCAACTGGCCTGGATCAGCAATGGTGTGGCCAGCAGGAGCAGGGCAGTGATTCTTCCCCTGTGCTCAGCACTGGTTTGGCAGCACCTCGAGTGCTGTGTCCAGTTCTGGACCCCCAAATTAGGAAGGACATGGAGGGTCTGGAGTGAGTCCAGAGAAGGGCAACAAGGCTGGTGAGGGGTCTGGAACACAAGTCCTGTGAGGAGCAGCTGAGGGAGCTGGGGATGTTTATCCTGGAGAAGAGGAGGCTCAGGGAGACAAGGCAGTGTCAGGGCACAGGTTGGACTTGATGATCTCCAAGGTCTTTTCCAGCCTGGCTGATTCTGTGATTCCCTGAAACCACCCCTGGAGCAGGTGCAGGATGAGCCCTGGGCCTCCTCTTCAGCAGGTCCAGCAGCCCAGGTCCCTCAGCTTCTCCACACAGCCCCAAAGCCCATCCTGTCAGTCCTGCAGAGCCTCCCTAGCCCCTCCTCATTGCCCACAACAGGGAGCCCCACACCCAGACACAGCAGCCCAGATGTGCCCCCCTGGCCTGTGGTGCCTCTGGCAAGGGAACAGCACGAGGCACTGCAGGACCCTGCAGACAATTCCTGCAGCACTTGGAGGATGATCCTGCTCCCCAAGGGACGTTCCCATGGTGCCAGCTCAGGAACTGAAATGGGGAGTGGGGCCAGAGAGGAAAGGGCAAACAGGGAGGAGCTGTTTGTAGAGAAGGGAACAGGGGTGGGCAAGAGCAAGAAATGTGGATCAGGAAAGAGGAAAGAAAGCAAAGGTGAAGAAGGAACTGCTCAGGGCAGTTGAAGGCATATATAGCAATAAGGCAGATAGGCAGAATAAAAACGACAATATAAGAATAAATAAAAAGTAGAAGTAGAAGAACAACTAGAGGAACAAGAAGAAGCACATAAGAAGAAATAGTGATAATAAGAAGAAAATTAATAATAATAGGAAGAAGGATTATAGAAATACTATGATGAAGAAATAGTGGTAGTAGTAAAAATAATAATAATTTTAAGCATCGATATAAGAAGAATAATATAGAGAATAAGAAGAATAAGAAATAGAAGAAGAGGAGGAGGAGGAATACGAAGAAATAGAACTAGGAGGAAATAATTATAATAAATATAATAAAGTAATGATGATAATTCTAATTTCTATTAATGTTATCAAGTTAAAATGCACATCCACACATCTTCTAGAGTCACTGTATAGTCTGGCTTCAGAAGGAACTCAAAAATCCTCTCCTGAATAAAGAGGCTGAGACCAGCCCAGCCCAGCCCTCCTTCACCTGACTGCAGCTTTGGCCTGGGACTTGAGCTGCCAAACAGCACCTGAGGTACCATAAAGGTGACACCATTGATCAATTCTCTCTGCTCTAGGGACAAGGACACAGCACTGAGGCAGGAGAATGTATCCCAAGAAAGCCAAAGCCAGCAGCTGTGCTGAAAATCAGCTTGGGCCAGGCTGGGGCTGGGGGAGGCCGTAGCCCACAGGCTCATCTGCTGAGGCCACCTTTGCACACACTGCCCACAGCCAGCCAGGGAGGACGAGAGTTCTGGGGCTGTGGGGGAACCTCTGCTCACAGGCACTCAACACCCATCCTCCCTCACACAAACTGGCTCCGCTGGAAAATGCCCAGCCCGGGAAGGCCACATCCACGGCACATGGCCGTGAGGGACACCTGAGGAGGGGCCAGAATCCATCCCAGAGCCCCAAAGCGCTGCCCAGACTCACTGCTGAGGCCTTGCAGCAGAGCACTGCTCCTGATGCAAAGGGATGCAGCAGAGCCAGAGGCTGCTGCCAGAGCCTGTGTCAGACTTGTCCCTGCCAGGGGAGGAACCTGGGCCTTCCCCCCTGGCCCAAGAGTGTATGGACCCCCAGAACTCCGTGTTTGTGGGGCACCCTGAGCACCAAGAAGACAGAGATGTAGAGCATCCACACTATGCCACTGGGATCCATCTCCAAGGGATCTGGGGATGGTCTCCATCAGGGAGCAGAATTCCATTGGGATCCACAGAGTGCTGAGGTTTTCTACTTCATCTGGCTCTGTCACTCTCTTTCTCTCCCCCCACCTCTATTCCATTTTGGTTTTTCTCTCTCTGTCATTGTCTCTGCCTCTCATTTGCTCTTCAGTAAAACCCATCCTATTGACTTTGGCACATGGTCTCATTTGCACCCTAACTGAGGCAGAGCCATTTCTGATCATTTCAATCAGTGGATCAGAACAAGGGGCTGGAAGCCCTCCAGTCTGGCTGCTGCTCCATGCCACTTCCAGGGCCTTGGGCTGCTGAAGGGCTGCTGGGCTGGGCCCTTTGTGACACAGGGGTGTTCTATCGGGTTCCTGGGTGATGAGGGACATTCTGTTGTCCTGGTGACATGGCACAGCCCCAACCTGCAGGGCTATAGAAGGGGCCCAGGGCCCTGCGCTGCCCAGTGCCAGGAGTGCCACTCACTCAGGAGGAAGCAGCTCCCGGGATCTCTGTGTGCCAGACGTTCTGCACTGCACATGGAGCACGAAAACGTGAAGCCCAGCTCCAAAGCAGCCAGCCCCATGGCCAGCAGGCTGGAAGAGCAGGCCCTCAGCGGGCAGGGGCTGGCAGCAGGTGACAGCTCAGGCCTGGTAACATGCAGCAACGATACCAGCAGCTGCCAAGAGGGATCCCAAGGGGAAAGCTGCATTGGGCAGGTGCTTCTCCCAGAAGAAACCAGCACTTACCAGCAAGAGTCCCAAGGACAAGCCTGCATTGGGCAGCAGCTCTCCCCTGCACAAGTCTGCAGCGACCATGAGGTCTCCAACTGGGATGAATGTGTCCAGGAAGAGGTGTCCCACAGCCATGTCAGCAGCTACCAAGAACTGTCAGACTGGCAAGAATGCATCAAGCAAGAGCTTTCCCATACGGAAGACTCCGTTGAGCAGGAGGTGTCCAGAGGAAGTGGTTATGGAACCTGTTCCACCAGCAAATCAGGCTGTAGTCCCACCCTTGATCCTTCGGGAGCTGGCAGACACAAAAACACACATTTTGGGGTTGAAAATCTTCTGAAACATCTAAAAAAGGTAGTAATAGGAAAAGGAGTGACTGACATTGTACAATCAATAGTGAGCAAATGTGAAATCTCCTGTAAAAACAACCCTGACATGAGGAAAACAGATGTATTAGGAGTGACAAAGGTGGGGGATCTTCCTGGAGATTACTGGCAAATAGCTTTTGCAGAGTTACCACACAAAGAGGGATACTGGTACCTACTGGTATTTATTAGTTGACACCTTCAATGGATGGCCAGAGGCTTACCCCTGTCGCACTAGCAAATGCCAGGAAGTGGTGAAAATTTTGTTCTATCACAGAATTCCAAGGCTTGGGATTTCCTTGGGGATGTCATCAGATAGGGAACCACACTTCATTGCAGCAGTAGTTAAAGAGGTTAGCTGGATTTGGGGAATGACTTGGGATCTGCATACACCTTACTGACCCCAAGCGAGTAGTAAAGTTGAATGTGTGAATGGGACTCTCAAAACACAAATTAGCAAACTTTGTCAGGAAACATCCATGACATTGGTTCAAGCCTTGCCTAAAGCTTTACTGAGAATCCAGATACAACCGAGACAGAGGGATAACATCAGTCCCTATGAAATATTGTATGGCAGACCTTATCAAATTCCACTTATTGCAGGTGAAATTCATGTGAAGGGGAGACTTGATTTACAGAGGTATCTGATGGCTTTAGGTTCCACTTTGCAGAAGCTCCAGAATTACATCGTGCTATCCAGAGCCATAGGACTGGACACACCTGCACATCCCTTCCAGCCTGGGAACTGGGTCTATATTAAGTAATGGGACAGTGATCCTCTACAAGCCAAGTGGAGAGGACCATCCCAAGTGCTGCTGACCACCCTCGCTGCAGTCAAAGTTGCTGGCAAAGGACCCTGGATTCACTACTCCAGAGTTAAGAAAGCTTCTGCCCCTGAAACAACTGTAAAAACAGAAACTGATGCAGACAAAAATATTCTTTAAATGATTCCTCTTCTGTGCATAAAGAACTATTCATGATAATAATTACTTTTCTTTGCCTGACTGTGCCTGACTGTAAAAGACACTATTACAGTTAGATATTTATTACTGATCATTGTTGTTTATTATTATTATTGCTAGTGTTAATTCATTCCTGTTAGATACTTATCTATTATTAGATATTTACTGGTAGATATATACTGTTATTAGATACTTATCCATTGTTAGCTATGTATTTACTATTAGATATTTATCTTTTCTTAGTTACTTGCTATTGTTAGATAAATTGTTAGATCTATTGTTAGATCTGTTATTAAATACCTATTATTAGTAGATATTTAGAATAGAGACTTGACAAGGTAAAGGCCTTGTCAAGCCTCTGAAGGGGGAAATGATGCCTTGGAGTTTAGCTTTTCTATTTTTCAGATTCTCTGCTGTTTAATGTGTAACTCTGAAACTTCATCTTAGGTGTTAGTGGGTTCTCTTCACAGGTAGTTAGAAAAACAATCCCTTCCCAGCTAGAAAATCAAGCTCACACATTACCCCAAAGAAGCACAGACAACGTGGAAGGGAAGGGGGCAATGCAGAGGGCTGAGACTTCATAACCCTGGGCTGTGGTTGGACAATTGACCCCAATGTGCAGACGAACCAAAACTTATCAAAGTGTAAAACTCATGACCAGGATCCGCCTTGGATTTGACTTGGGTGGAGCCCCGGCCAGGCTCTTGCTCTGCCCAAAGTGTATCCTTTCAATAAAACCCGATTTGATTCCTTTTGCTCTGCCTGCTCTCTGTTCCGGCTCAGCCTTCCCAGGCATCATCAGTAGCAAGTTAACCTCACGAGGAACAGGATAAATCCTTGTATGCTAAGGCACCTGCTTGTGACTTCATCTTACTGCTGGCAACCAGGAATCAGGATACTTGAATATTGACAGTGACTCTGGTCCCAATAATTCAGCGTTTCAGATCACCACTATCACTAACAGTAGTGCCCTTGCTAGACAGTGCCCTGGGGCAGTTTCTAGCCTGAGTCATTTTCACCTGCAGCTGGATGAAATACAGCTTAACTTCAAACAAGACAGAGGCTGATTTACAGCAGCCAGAAGTGTAGCTATATATTTCAAATATCTTTTCAACACTAAATAATAAATAATAAAATAAATAAATAAAATAAATAACTAAATGCCTTTCTTTTTCCAGGCTTCCTTGAATGTGCAGAGTCTACAAAAATTCAGATCATACAAATTGCAGTACCAGAGAAAATTGTTCCAGCTGCCTCCTCATCCATTCATTCAACTTAGTCATCCAAAACACACCAGGAAGACTGTACAGGTGCCATAAGTATCTTTATTTTTCAAGGCTGTATCCTGCCTGGTCATTGACAGAGATTTTGTGACAGTTGCTTGCACAGTCCATAAATATAGAAACCAGTAGTTTCTGGTTTCTCTTCTGGTCCTTTGTGAGAGTATGTGTGCATCACTGCCCCTGGAAGAATGGCTATCTCCCAGTGCATCTCAGTTTCTCTCCTGTAAGTCATTACAAGGATATCTCTTCAGGGAATTATGTGGACACCTGGAAATAAAAAAGAAAAGAAAAGAAAAAAAAAGAGTATATTCTCTGGTACATGTTGTAGCTACAATCTGCTTCAACTTTGTGCTACAATGAGCTAGCTAGATTAGAAACTGAAAAAATGATAGGGAAAAATGAGAGAGATAATTTATACAAGCCAGAACTAGTGTAGAAGTAAACCTAGAAAAAAAGAAGACAGTTTTGAGGAAAAGCAAAGAAGAAAAATACCTGTTATGACTGAGACACAGACTCAGACTGACAGGGATAATGAATCATTTATTCAAAGAAATGAGCTGGTTTTATACACTTTTTCAAGGCACAGTATTTGTTTATATGGCAATTCCCACTCCATGACCTATCTCATGTTGCCATGTCAGCAACACGCTTTCTTAATGTCCTTCTAT